>NW_018408170.1:549875-570330 GCF_002113885.1 Mizuhopecten yessoensis | reverse complement strand
TATATACAGTAAAACCTTGATATAACGCCCCTCGTTTATATACAGTAAAACCTTGATATAATGCCCCTCGTTTATATATACAGTAAAACCTTGATATAATGCCCCTCGTTTATATACAGTAAAACCTTGATATAATGCCCCTCGTTTCTATACAGTAAAACCTTGATATAACGCCCCTCGTTTATATACAGTAAAACCTTGATATAATGCCCCTTGTTTATATATACAGTAAAACCTTGATATAATGCCCCTCGTTTATATACAGTAAAACCTTGATATAATGCCCCTCGTTTATATATTCCTGTATGTTAGTTCCTCGATTTATTCCGGTTACATCGCTAGGGCAATGCCAGTGTAACGAGGTTTTACTTATCCTCGACAATCCTTGGATTACACTCACTCATGTTCTCAGCACCCCCTGGACTATTTCATGACAAAATCGAAGTATCTATAAGCGCCACCTTAGAGTTGATACAAGTAGACAAGTTTGATCAGTTGATGTACATACAAAAAAACTCGCACAGCATTATAACGGTAACACTGACAAGCTTTAGATTCGTGTGTCGTTGCTCTGTAATCGTCAAAGAACATGAGTTAGCCTAGCGATTGGTATTTTTTTTAAACCTGAAACTAATCAAATAGCAAACACCATGCCATCAAGCTTGTTACGACATATTCCTGGAGTGCAGAGAATGAAAGCTTTATTACAGAAAAAATCTCCACGATTCATTGTAATAAATAACATACCAATGAAAGCTTTATAATAAATGTTACTATAATTTAGTTAACATTTCGAAGATAATGTAACGATACACCCACGTGGTCGGGCAGGTGAGAGGAATGTACGTAAGTTCCTTATCTTTGTTCTATTTTAAGCCTCACTGACATGAAGTGTCTTTGAACTGATTGTATCGAGTACCGTCTGTAAACTATTTTCATTTAAATGACTGTTGAGAAGCAAATGCCATGAGTCATGACATCTCGCTAATAGGAACCCTCGACAGAGTGCTAACAAGTTCCTTATATGGGTAAAAAGTATTAACATTTCAAACAACATCCTCTAAAAACCATAAGTCGTAAAGCCATACTATTTTGGTATGATATGTATGTTAGTAGTGCAAATCTTGTTTTATCACATGTTGTTGAATTTCAATTATCAACTTTGAGCGCTGGTCATATGTAAACATGGGCTATAAAGAGTAAAAACCCTCTTCTTATTTGATTTTTTTCTTACCTTTTATGACGCCATTGTTGATATTTTGCCAGAAGACACTTCCTCATCAATTAGGTCACACGATCAAAAAACACTATTTTTAGAAGCACGATTTTAAAGGCCAGCACATTTAGGTGTGTTATAACTATACATCAAAAGTCATCTTTGAACAATGGTGGGGGTCAAATGTCAATAGATAATGATTAAAAAGTGTATCTGTCATAAGTTTCCCTTCATATTAGATTAATGATACAATAATGTACAAATAGGCGAGCAAATATGAAAAATCCAAAACGAGTATCATAAAGCTAATATGAAGGGAAACGAATAACATGTTCTTTTCATCATATAATACAAAATAAACTGTATAATTGTGATCTGAAACGAATATTTTGCACTTGGCCGCCTCTGAAACGATGAAAATTGCGTCCGCTTCACAATGACGTGACGTCACATTGATGGTTCCTATTCGATTGTGACAGATATTACACACGTTACATAAACATAATGTATGCGATGGCTTTATGACACTGCGTAACACGGTATTCGTATGTTAAAACATTTATTTTTATTTTTAAGACGAATAGGACCGAAAATGGTGATATCAATGGAATAGACTGTTGTAGAAGTGTTTTCGCATAAACGAACTTGAGCGAATGTTGAGGCTTCGTGATATTTTAATTCTCTACCCTTCAACATGCTAGGTATGGGGGGACGAACAGTATCATGCGACCTGAATTAGACACGGGATCTGGCCCCATCCTTGGCTTCTTAGTCCAAAGGTCATAACATTAAAACGAATTAAAACTCATCCCAATATTCACAAAAATATGAATCTCGAACAAATTTACTGTGAAGTTTCTAACACAAGGGTGTTTGCTGAGCCCAAACCGAGAATATGTTTCAATATTACTTAGTGAGAATACTTTTCCTTAACTATTTAGATGTGGTTCGACTCTTATAGGTACGTTATGTATACCTTATATGGGCCATTGACACAAACAATGTTGTGTAACCTAGCATAATGCAAAATTGCGAAATATTCATGTTATGCTATACATATCCTTTTATGGTATGAGCATTTTCGATCGTGTGATTCGATATTGAAAAACTTGAATACTGACCTTGATAATGTTAAATAAAAAATCCTCTAAAATCAAAGGTATCCAACTATTGTATGGGAATTTTAAATATCTCAATATATGTCAATTCTGGCCGTTATCTCAATATATGTCAATTCTGGCCGTTATCAGCACTGTTGGTATTGTTCATGGCCACAAGACTCGTGACTTCTGATAAGGTAGTTTTAAGTCAGGACATGTGTACGCCAGATATGCTAGTTCAAGAGTGTCAATATTTTAATTTTAAGCCAAAGGGTATTTTACATTTTATATTTAGTTAATCTGGAAATAAAGCTAAGATAAAGTTATTTCAACATTAAAATTCACAAAATCAATTAAATCCGAATTTGGACCTACATAAGCAAAACATGTGTTTACCCTTTATCTTGAATTGTCGAACATTCTATAATATTTCTAAGCGCCAGAGATATACAAACGGCTTCACCCTTATCGGTGTGTGTCACATTTAATATTTTGTTCTTAGATCGTTGAGGAAATCCTCCATAAAAAGCATAAGAAGCGCCATATGTGATCCATAACATGAAGATCTTCCTGTATCAGTCGTTATCATTTCAATGTGTATTTTAGTCACAACTTCATCCTTGATGTATCCCTGCAGGTCGGTGATCGAGAAAAAATACACCTGCTGCATGTATCGTAAGAGGCGACTTATGTGGAACACCTGCAGAATTAGAGATTTGCTCTGGTGTCCTCTATTTGGGGTCACAAACGCGACAAATACAAATCTGCTGCACCCCTTGTAGTACTTGGGATCTTAATATTTCTCTCTTCTTCTAACTACCTTCTATTATCTGACGCCGTGCTTGGCAACACCTCACTTTTGGTTTTAGTGGTAAGCGTTCGCCCAGGTGAGCACGGCAATTGGTTCTGTCCTCAGGTCGGGACATACAAAAGACCTTAACAATAGCAGTTGCTACTCCCTGCTTAACGTTCAGCATCTAGGGTAACGGCAACAACTGGTTCACCCGTTGTCAGTGTAATGTGACCGAGCGTAGTCCTGTGCATGGTGCCATCGGCATGGTATTTCAGTGAGATAGCACTTTAAACGCGGTATCAGATATGCGCTATCACAAGGAGGAAATTACACCAACATACCCTACCTCCAGCAAACATACACACATGCACGTATACACAACACACATGGAGGCACGACAAAATTTGATATTCTTTCACACCAGCTAAAAATGCAATCAAATAAACTGAAACAAGACTCGGAAAGGCTAACAGCTAACACACTCTCATTGTATCAGAAAGCGGAGGAGGATAACAGCAAGCTAATACAGAAACACAAACAGGACCTGGACAATATACATATAACATACACGAGTACAAGACTGCACTCCAACTCGGTTCTCTCATAGAAAGGTTTACGACGAAAGTTGTAAAATTAATTTCAAAACGGGTCTTTCTGTACACCCCATCATGAGTACCGCAAGCTTCAATCCACATAGAAATCCTCATGATTATTTGAAATCAGCCCTAGGTAAACTGATAATCTCCCGTCAAGTACAAAAGAAAGTTTTAACATCGCATTTTTTTTTTGCTGTCCAAAGCATTTAAAAGACAGCCCATACTTACAATTTTGTCCTCGTGTTTTGAAACTCTAAGTGGTAAATCATTTTTTACTGTTCGAAAATATGTGTTTAAAATACATGGTTGCACTTAGGAACACATAATTTTGAGAATGTGGTTTACAATAAAATATCAGATCACAGGAAAAAAAAGAGGTCCAGAGGGCCTGTATAGCTCATCTTGATATTTGTGCAATCATGGGAAAGTATTCTCAATAAAATACTTTTGCAAATATTTCCATATGTTCCAGACTAAATGAAACTTTATATTGCTCTATCCTAGCATGCTGCTGGTCAAGTATCATCACCCAGGGTCTCCTGGTATTGCAGGAGAAGTTGTTTAAAGAAATTTACATAGTTGAACCCTGTGACCATGACAGTTGGTCGAGGTAATTTATTTGAGGAAACTTTATAGCACTCTGTCCCAGGTGCCTAATGGCCAATTATACCATTACTCTGGGCCTCTGACCCATGTTTTAGTAGAGGAAGTAAACATAAAAATCATCAAAAATGGTGTTGTGATTGTAAAAATTTCAGCGGGATTAGACCTTGATTGGAACCCTGGATTTCATATTGTTAAACGAATGAGCTACCTGGTCATCGGCACATCCTCGATATCCAGAGGGTAACTCTCACTTACTCTCTCTGTATACCTGGAATATGTCATAGCAAATTTGAAGGCTCAGTGTGCGCCACCTTGTTGATGACACAGAAGACTAGTTCGATACTTTGATGTACATCAAAAGAATCTCGCGGTCGCGCAACAGTAACAAGAGGCCCGAGGGCCTGCATCGCTCACCTGAATATTTAAGCAGTCACAGCAAAATATTCTCATTAAATATTATCTTGTACTACAAATATTTCACTCGCAAACTCTGTCGGCTCCATCTGTTGAAACTACCAGCCAAATATTATTGTATGATTCTATGCTTTCTTCTTCAGAAGTTGTTTTGACATATTTGACCACTGTAAGTAGGTCAACGTCATTTTCATTTTAAAACTTTGTCGGGCTCTATCCTAGGATGAGACCAGCGAAATATGAAGATTATATACATTTCAGTTCTTTAGAAGAAGTCGTTTGAAATTTGACACATTTTACCCCTGATATCTTGAAAGTAAGTCAAAGTCATTTTCATTCTCAAACTTTGTCGGGCTTTATCAAAAGAATTAACCAGCCAAATATTAAGAGTCTGTACCTTTCAGATTTCAGAAGAAGTCGTTTGAAGGGTTTGACACATTTGACCCCTGAGACCTTGAACGTAGGTCAAGGTCATTTTCATTCTGAAACTTTGTCGGTCTCTTTCCCAGGAAGCAACCAACTAAATATGAAGATTCTATACATTTTAGTTTATCAGCAGAAGTCGTTTTCGTTCTTAAACTTTGTCGGGCTCCATCCGAGGAAGCCATCAGTCACATTTGAAGATTCTACACCTTTCAGCTCTTCAGAAGAAGTCTTTTGAAGTGTTTGACATATTAGACCGGTGTGAATTTGAAAGAAAGTCAAGGTAATTTTCGTTCTGAAACTGTATTGGGCTCCTACCAACGAAGCATTCGGTCAAATATCAGGGCTCTATGCCTGTTTGTTATTCAGAAGAAGTAATTTAAAGAGTTTGACATATTTGGCCGCTGTGGCCTTAAAAGTAAATCAAGGGTCATTTTCACTCTCAAACTTTGTCAGGCCCTATCCTAGGAAGCCACCAGCCAAATATGAAAATATTACCTTTCAGTTTTTCAGAAGAAGTTGTTTGAAGCGTTTGACATATTTGACCGCTGTGACCTTGAAAGTAGGTTAAAGTCATTTTTCATTCTCAAACTTTGTCGGGCTGTGACGGCACGATTTCTCACCCCGGCACGATTTTCTCAACCGACTGAGAAATCGTGCTAAAATTGCGACGTTCGCAACACGATTTCTCACCCTGACACGATTTCTCACCCGGGTGTTATCCGGTATCATGATTTTTGGCGATTGTGGTATATTTAGGCTTTTTTATAAAGGGACTATTTCCAGCTATGTTAAAATTACATAGGAGCCTGTCCCCTCATAAATTTTGTTTATACATTCGATGTTATTACTTTGAATCACTCTTCTAAATATTTAGATGATTAATTAACCTTATTACAGCATGGGGGTCAAAAAATAGAATATCAGTCTGAAAGTATTTTTCTGAAAAATAATCTTATTTTTTGCATCGTAGTACTTGGTAAAGGACGTTTACTCTCAGGTAGTGCTGTAATGATATATTTATCATCCTAAGTCTCCTACTTCCGGAGACCTGGAGTCGTGAGTCATGGGAGAGCCACGTAGTCCTATGAGTCAGGTTAATATGACGTGTGAACCCACCTACTTCCGGAAACGTGGAGACGTGAGTCATGGGAGAGCCACGTAGTCCTATAGACTGTCACACAGTTAAGATGTTGACGTTTAATAATCCTGACGAAACACAAACGGATTGATGACGTCAGAGAAAGGCTGTGTCATTGCGGGGGTGGGGAATCATCGTGAACGGATCATTATCATTGGTCCATGAACTAACAAACGGAATGATGACGTCACAGAAGGTGAATTGGACCCGCCTACTTATACGGCGCCAAAAGACCAAGGATCTGGGACCGGGACGTAAGTCGATGGACAAAGACAGGATGGTATGTCAATTTGGTCTTCGAAAACCATCCGAAACGGCGTTCTTCTGTGACAAAATATAAACTCGAAGTCAATACTAACAGACTGCAACAGGAACTTTAGTGACATCCAGAAAAATGATATTTATTGTGAACCTAAACAAAACCAGTGTACCTCGGTTAATCCTGTCATGTGCGTAGGCCAGTAACGATGTCAAGCAAAGTGAAAATGTTTCAATCAGAATAGATAGTAAAACTATCAAACAAGGAAGTCATCAGGACATCCGTTACATTATTTCAGCTGAAACCTCTCAGATAGAAAGCTTTGCAGTTGCTATCGAGAAATTCCTAGAACAGTATCTGGAGTTAGGACAACTCTAACATATGAAAACCATTATCAGGAGGGCCTGGTATGTTTATACCGAGGAATATAAAAATACCAGTCATTGAATTGAAGTTGTCTTTATTCACATGTAATTGTATCGCACCCATACAAAGTGTAATACATCATTCCGTTCGACTACAGATTTTATTTTAGAAATCAATAATAAATAATTTTATAATAGATGAATGTGCAACCACCAGACGTATATAAATAATATATGTCGGCGTAATAATACCACAGGATATGGTGGCTAGAACAATTCTATAACAATTCTATGCCAATTCCTTTGCTTTCGTTTGTCATGTCAATCAAGAGTAATCATGTTGAACAAGTCTGCCCCATTCAATGACACATTCATTAGAATCATTGATTGGAATCAATACATTTTCATTTAAACAAATATGCACAAGTTGGGATTTGAAAATAGGCACCCTTAAATAATACAACACATATGCTCATTTACATACGTAAGATAGCAAGAGGCCCAGAGGGCCTGTATCGCTCACCTGGATATCTAAGCAATCATGGCAAAATATTCTCCAAATGAGATCCAAGGGAATATGCCAAACCCCAAGGCCAATCCTTGTAGCATATCTGTATTTGATTTTTTATGCCCAGCAATTTTATGTATGGTTATGGGGTGGGGATCTCAACTGTTTCCAAGTTGTGATTCAGAAACTAGGTCCCTAGGGTTGTGGCCAGACCCCAGGATCAATTCTAATATCATGACTGCAATTGTCTCTTTTTGCCCAGCATTTGTATATATAGTTGTGGGTTGGGGATATCAACCGTTTCAAAGTTATGACCCAGGGATTATGTCTGCAAGGGCGGGGCAGACCCTGGGGTCAATTCTAATATCACGACTGCATTCGTCTCTTTATGCCCAACAATTGTATATATAGTTTTGGGGTGGGGATCTTAACTGTTTCAAAGTTATGACCCAGGGGTTAAGTCTACAAGGGTGGGGCCAGACCCTAGAGCCATCCTGGAAGCAAATGTGCATTCCTCTCTTTATATACAGCCATTGTATATATGGTTATATGGTGGGGATCCCAACCATTTCCAAGTAATATTTTTTTTTGCTCACACCCCTTAGCCCGGGGGGTCAGTCCCACTATTTGTACAATTTTGAATCCCTGCCTCCCATGAATGCTTCTGATTAAATATGATTGATATCCAATGCATAGTTCTACAGAAGTCGTTTGTAGCAATATAGCAAAATTGCCCCCTTTTGGCCCCGCCCCTCAGCCCCCTGGGGGGTCAGCCCAACCATTTGTACAATTTTGAATCCACACCACCTAGGGATGCTTCCAGTCAAATATGGTTGATATCCATCTCTTAGTTCCAGAGGAGATGTCGCTTAAAGCAATATAGCCAAGTTGCCCCCTTTTTGCCCCGCCCCTCAGCCCCCTGGGGGGTCAGACCCACCATTTGTACAATTTTGAATCCCCACCACCTAGGGATGCTTCCAGTCAAATCTAGTTAAATTAAGAAGAAGAAGTCGTTTAAAGAAATTGTTGACGGACGGACTCCACGGTATGGCATAAGCTCACCTTGGTCCTTCGGACCCGGTGAGCTAAAAATATATTTTTTTAAAGAAGATAATGTATGATCTTGTGCGTTATCTGGGTCTCAAACTGACCATCTGCAGCACCAAACCATTACCTTCCGACCATTTCAACCTCCTAGTCAGTTTTACAATTCGTAACCTTCAATAATATGATATGGTATCGTCGGCAGAACAGTACAAATCGCAAATTGATGAATAGTATTATATGTAAAGGTACATACAAATCTATTATTATGGGCTAACACATCACCAAATGAAACACTCACATTGAAAAGCGTCAACATTTGACCAAACGAAACCATCATATTAAAACGTGTGACCACTACACCAACATTTAACCATCACATTGGAAAGTTTGACCACTACATCAAATATAATTATCAAATTGGAAAATTTGACCACTAAACCAAAAATAATTATTAAAATGGAAAGTTTGACCATTACACCAAATATAACCATCACATTGCTGAATCATCCATCATCCAACTGACAAAGCAGAGCTTCTTAACAATCACTTCACTAATATTTCTACATCAACACCTGACCTCGAATTACCCCAAACAGCACAACCCAATGCCCCCCATTCAGTATCAAACATTCATATCACTGAACAAGATGTTTCCGATCAAATTAATATACTCAACACTAATAAACCCCCAGGCTCTGATGGGGTTATTCCCAAAATTGTGAAAAAGCTTCATGCTTCTCTTAAATTACCTCTTATGTTATTATTTAATAAGACACTTGAGTCTTGTATAATACCTTTTAGCTAGAAACAAACAAATGTTAATGCTATTTATAAAGGAAATGGCTCATATAAGGATGTGTGAAATTATCGACCTATTTCATGCTTCAGTAAAATAATGGAAAAAAATATTTTTAAATATCTGACCACCTTTTTGATTGAGAATGATATTATTACTAAGCATCAGTCTGGCTTTATACCTGGTGATTCTACTGTCAATCAGCTTTTGTTTATCTATAATGAAATTGTAAGCAATATGGATAAAGGAAAGGAGCTTCGATTTGTTTTATGTGATATCAGTAAAGCCTTCGACAGAGTATAGCACGAAGGTCTTTTATCTAAATTGAAATTATATGGTATAAATGGAAATTTACTTTTGTGGTTTGAAAATTATCTGTCTAACAGAATGCAAAGAGTAAATACTGAAGGTTACTTTTCACAATTTAAGAATGTAAATGCAGGGGTACCTCAAGGATCTGTCCTCGGACCACTATTATTTCTTCTCTATATCAATGATATCACTACTAATGTTTCCACCAATAGCAAACTTTTTGCTGATGACACTTCTCTGTATGTAATTATAGATAATAACCCAGTACAGGCCGCACAATCTCTCAACACTGATCTTACTAACATAGGTGAATGGGCAACAACTTGGGACATTAAATTCAATCCAAGTAAAACAAAATCACTCATATTTTCTAGAAAACAAGACACCCATCACATCCCACTATTTTTCCAATATAGCCAAATCATAGACACAGCATCACATCAACACTTAGGACTTACACTTCAAGATGATGCAACATGGAAACAGCACATACAGAATACATACAAAAAAGCTTACAATAGACTTAATATTCTTCGCCATGTCAAAACTAAAGTCAATAGAAAATCATTATTTAAAATATATGTGGGATTTATTAGGCCAATTTTGGAATATGCAAATATTATTTGGGATAATTGTACACAACAGGCAAAAGATCTTCTTGAATCTGTACAATTAGAAGCAGCTAGGATAATAACAGGTCTTTGTTCTGGGGTATCACATGACAAACTATACAATGAACTAGGTTGGGAAACACTATCTGTAAGACGAAATAAACACAAAAATGTAATGATGTACAAAATTATGCATGGGCCGACACCTCAATACTTACAAAATGTTTTAAATCCCTTATTAATAATCAAAATGATAACCCCTACCCTCTCAGACAAACTAGGCTTTTCAACCGAACTAATAACTATTTCGACAGCTTTTCCCCCTCAAATGTGCCGCACAATTAACACTGCAAAATCTGATCTTCCTAATTTTTCCTCTCCTGCAGCACTAAAAAGATATTTGCATAAAGATATTGTTTCTGATAGTGAATCTGTATCAATTTTCAAAACAGAAGGTAACCGAAGAGCAAGTATTATTCTATGTTAACTTCGAAACTCTTGTAGTAATTTAAATTATGATTTATACCATGACCATCTTACTAATAGTTCAGCTTGTACCTGCTCTGCTGAACATGAAACAGTATCTCATTACTATTTGGAATGTCCTATTTTTAATAATCAAAGAACTACTTTGTTCACTTCTCTTAATAGTTGTGGCAACCACAATCACATTGATATAAACATTCTTCTCCAGGGCTGTCCTGATTGTGATGGGCTTACAAATAGACGAATACTTGATGATGTGCATAATTTTATTGGAAAATCCTGTCGTTTAAATTTGTATATGACTTAAAGCCAAGGTGTACATGTTCAAACAAAAATAAACTGATTCTATATTACATCCAGGAGATTCTAGTTGGGCATGACTACTGACTATTACATGTACTTATCTTGACATTGTAAATAATTACACTCTATATGTATTAAATGAATTTATTAGTTTTAATTGTAACAGTTGTTGGTAGCAGTGGCCTGTGCAATATATGCACATGGACTTTTGGTCTAAGCCTGCCAATATCTGTCTATGATAGTGTATATATATGCTGAAATAAATGTATTTGTACATGTACTTGTATGTGTGTGTGTGAGGTGTGTGAGATGGGTGAGATGTGTCCTTCATGAGTTACTTCCCCTTAGCCTTGTGTTAATAAAAATTATGTCTAAAATATTATGTCGCATTGTTTATTATTCCACTTTGGCCATTTGACGGAGAGAATTTATATAGACTTTGCCTGTTATTCTATCCAATTGACTATGACATCTTGTCAATAAAATTTGATGAAATGAAAAAACATCGCTAAGTATGACCACCCTGCACCATATATAACCTTCACATTTCAATTACAGAAATAATAACACCAGGGCCCGTTTGTTCAAAACTATCGTTAAGCTTACGATGTCGTTAAATTTAACGAGTTAACCGCTAATTCTGCGTTAGTTAACGCCCTGCGTTAAATCCTTTTAAATATGAAAAAAAATGATAAAAAAAAAAAAAATGGCTAATATTTCTGTTTTAATATATATGGAACAGGTATATATATAAACTGTTGTAGAATATTTTCCCCTTATATTATGATGTCGATAAACTACACAACAAATGTTTACCGGATCTGAATGTGTCACTTTTATGTTAGCTTAACCTTTTTATTCGTAAAATATGTATCGATATTTACTTGAAAATACACTTTAAATTCGTAAAACATTTTCGAGAGAAACAGGGTTAATGGTTTTTAATATGTTTGACCCCTGTGACTTTGAAAATGGGTGAAGGTCATTCATTTGAACAAACTTGGTAGCCCTTCAGTGTCAGCATGATACTGGTGAAATATCATTATCCTAGGTTGCTTGGGTATTCAGGAGAAGTTGTTTAAAGGTTTTAAACATATTTGAACCCGTGACCTTGAAAATGGGTGAAGGTAATTTGTTTGAACAAACTTGGTAGCCCTTCATCCCAGCATGTTACTGGCCAAATATCATCATCCAAGGCCTTTTGGTTATTCAAGAGAAGTTGTACAAAGGTTTTTAACATATTTGACCCCTGTGACCTTGAAAATAGATGAAGGTAATTTGTTTAAACAAACTTGGTTGCCCTTTATCCAAGCATGATACTGGCTAAATATCATCATCCTAGGCCTTTTGGTTCTTGAGCAGAAGTTGTTTAAAAGGTTTTTAACTTATTTGACCCTGTGACCTTGAAAATGGGTGAAGGTAATTTATTTGAACATACTTGGTAGCCCTTCATCCCAGCATGTTACTGGCCAAATATCATCACCCTAGGCCTCTTGGTTATTCAGTAGAAGTCGTTCAAAGATTTTAACATATTTGACCCTGTGACCTTGAAAATGGATGAAGGTCATTCATTTGAACAAACTTGGTAGCCCTTTATTCCAGCATGCTCCTGGCCGAATATCATCATCCTAGGCCTTTTGGTTACTGAAAAGAAGTTGTTTAAAATAAAAAGTTGACGCCGGACAGATGGACGCCGGACGACGGACGGACGATGGACGCTGCACCATGGCATAAGCTCACTTGCCCTAAAAACTGTAGACCATTTTCTTCGTGACGCAGGTTTTGTATCATTTTGGCATAAAACAGCATAAATATCTTGTGCCCCTTTAGTCTTTCTTAATATACTATTAAGATTTAAAGGTATATTAGGTAAACAAATACTCTTTTCTAAAGCAAAGATTTCTTGTTTACTAATTATATACTGTTTTATAGCACTAATTATACTGTGAAAAGTTAAACAAGAGGCCCAGAGGGCCTGTATCGCTCACCTGAATATGTTTAAAATAATTGGTATGAAGTAAAGATAAAGCACTCCATGGTAGGTGCTGTAAGTACATATGAAATTTCAGAAAGATCCATCCAGTACTTGAGATATAGCAAGAACAAACTTCAAACAGAGCCCCACCTCTATGCCCCTAGTGGGGTCAAACCCACCAATTATACAAAATTGAGTCCCCTTGGTCCAAGGATGCTCCAGACTAAATATGGATAAAATCCCTTAATCCTGATGGTTGAAGAAGGATTTTAAAGGTTTTACCTCTATTTCTCCTATTGGGCCCAGCCCTTCTGCCCCCGGGGAGACCACACCCACTGCTTATACAAAATTGAGTCCCCTTTGCCTAAGGATGCTCCAGACTAAATTAGGATAAAAGCCCTTAATCCCTATGGAAGAAGAAGGATTTTTAAGGTTTTACCTCTATTTCCCCTATTGGGCCCTGCCTCTCTGCCTCCAGGGGGGTTAGACTCACCGTTTTTACAAAATTGGTTCCCCTTCACCCAATGATGCTTCATACCAAATTTGGACAAAATCCTGTCATTCATACAGAAGAAGGTATATGAAGAATTTGCTGTTTCCCCTAATGGGCCTCGCCCTTCTGTTCCCAGGGGTGGGGGGTGGGGGGGCACACTCACTGTTTATACGAAATTGAGTCCCTTTTGTCCAAGGATGCTCAAGACTAAATTAGGATAAAATCCCTTAACCCATATAGTAAAAGAAGGATTATAAAGGTTTAACTTCTATTTCCCCTATTGGGCCCCACCCCTCAGGTCCCAGGGGGGCCACACCCATCGTTTATACAAAATGGTTCCCCTTTACCCAAGGATGCTTCAGACCAAATATGGAACAAATCCTTTCATTCCTACAGAAGAAGGATATTAAAGAATTTGCTATATTTCCCCTATTAGGCCCCACCCCTCAGCCCCCAGGGGGGCCAGACCAAACGTTTATACAGAATTGGTTCCCCTTCACCCAAGGATGCTCCAAAACAAATATGGAACAAATCCATTCATTCCTACAGAAGAAGAGGGATTTTAAAGAATAATTTGCTATATTTCCCCTATTGGGCCCCACCCTTCAGCCCCCAGGGGGGCCACACCCACCATTTATACAAAATTGAGTCCCCTTGGTCCAAGGATGCTCAAACCTAAATTAGGATAAAATCCTTTAATCCCTACTGTAGAAGAAGGATTTCCAATGTTTTACCTCTATTTTCCCTATTGGGCCCCGCCCCTCTGCCCCCAGGGGGGCCACACCCATCGTTTATACAAAATTGAGTCCCCTTGGCCTGAGGATACTCCAGACCAAATTTAGTAAAAATCTACTTGGCCGTTCAGGACTACAACATGTAGTAGCGTTTCAAAGGAAAAGGTGACAGACGAACGACGGACGCTGCGGTATGGCATAAGCTCACCATGGTCCTTCGGACCAGGTGAGCTAAAAATTGGACCTAATACCATATCTACGTTGAAATTCTACAAAATTATAAAAAGAACCATCTTCTTTCATAACATCATATATAACAAGAGTACCGTGGGGCGGAACAATATTCGCCTGTCGAATGCCATATAGCCTTGCATTGAAATAAGATCTGCATCATTCTAAGAGTGGTTAGCTGACATGCTATAAAAAAATTGTAGGAGAAAATTTCTGGACAAAAAATCAAATACTGAAATGAACAAAGGGCAATAGCTTTTGCAAAAATCGACGATTCAAAAGTCTTTTAAGGGAGACACAACTTCATATCATGATTATAATGTACACTGTATACCAAGTTTCAAAGAGATCGGTCGAAAAATGTAGGAGGAGATTGCGGAACAAACAAAAGTTTACGCCAGACGGCCGGCCGGCCAGACGGAGTGAAATTTCTTCTTTTCCACGAATTTATGAGAGATTTAAGTTTAACAAGTTTCTTATCAAAGTTTAATTTAACTACCCTATGTAAATCAACATCAATGCCTAGCAAATTAAAACTTGTACTTCCCCACAAAAGATTGTGCTCTGTTGTTTATTTATTATTAATATATTTTTCACTGCCTATCCAAATTACTTGGGTTTTGGTGAATTTACATTTGTGAACCTTCACCCCACCCCCATCACCCCATCCCCACCCCACCCTGTCCGCCTTCATCACTGGATCTACCACTTAATAATACAATGTATTGTCATTCTACATGCATATATAGATTTACAATTATACACTTTCAATACATTTCTTAAAAACAGTTATACTTGTTTCATTTATTGATGCTGAGATTAATTAAAACAGAATCACATTACTTTTCAACAGCCATTCAACTTTAATTTGTACTACAATAACATATTATTGACATATTTGAATGTTATAGATTTCTTAACAATTTTAGAAATATTTTGTAAATTGAGGGATCATTAACAATGATTTCCGTCCCTATCAATGATATAACCGGAGTAACATCGAGATATTGACGTCAGTCTGCCTTTATAAGTAAAAACGTCAAGATATAACCCCATGTTTAAATGTCTTGTGTACGGCCTTGACATGTGAAGATTTCAGGGTGTCAGCCATCTTATGATGAAATGTTTCTTCTTCCCTGAAATGACAGTTAAATAGTATCACATATTTACGTAGATTTCAGTAAATCAAGGCATAGACTTTGGTGTATACAAAAACTAAGATGAGTTTCCATTTCAAGAAAGATCAGGAATCATTACAGCGAACATTTGTAAACACCATTATAAACATAATAACTAAATGAGGAGGGCAAATTTAATATTGTGAGAAAATGGGTTTTACCGCCGAAGGGTGAACATTTGACTGGGCAAACATTTTTCAGTATACAGTACTTAAAGGACAAGTTTTGTCAATCTCATATACCATTGAAACGCATTGCCCTGATAGCTTGCTTAAACTTTCATAACTTGAAGTTATGTTCCCTGACAGTTTGCTGTTCAATAAATTATCGTTATGTCCCCTGACAGTTTGCTGTTCAATAACTTAGAGTTATGAGCCCTGGCAGCTTCCTGTTTATAACTTAGAGTTATGTCCCCTGACAGCTTCCTGTTTTATAACTTAGAGTTAAGTCCCCTGACAGCTTCCTGTTTATAACTTAGAGTTATGTCCCCTGACAGCTTCCTGTTTTATAACTTAGGTAGCAGTGTACAGTAGCGTGCGATGGCCATGGGTGATATTTTTATACAATGAATAACCACTGTAATAAAAATTTTTTAAAAAATCAGCACTAAAATTGGTATATACACGATGAAGTGGACTATCTGGGCTTCATATTTTCAAAAAAGAAAAAAATCGAATTTGTTTTGAGACTACAGTTTGGGGCATTTACAAATCTGTGTCTACACAACAAAAGCTAGTTTTCATGTAGTCTATTTTTGTACTCAGCACATGTGTAAATATTGTGAAAAATCCAGTTGAACGACCTATGCTAAAACATGATTATTTCTGTTACCAAATAGGGGATATACTATTTAAGAGAGGTTTTAAGAAAAATATTACTACTTGCAAGGTCAAATTTTGGGTTTAAAATCATGTTTTTTTTTTTTTTTTTTTGTGGTAACCATGGTTTTTACAAGTCCTAAATCTGGGGAAAACAGTTTTTGAAAAAAAAATCAGTCTTCTTAACAAAATGTAATCAAAATGTAGTTTCTAAATATGTATACATATTTAGATATGTTGTGCAGGTTGAATTCACTATTCATGTTTATCTGAGACATGCCCGTTATTTTTAGGATCAAGCCATTTCTACTGTACACTGCTACCTTATACACATAGAAATTTATTTTTTCTGAAAAAAATGCCTTTTTATGCTTGATTCAGCTTCACTTTCATTCATTATTGCTTAAAACTACACGAAAACTGTTAAAAAGTTACAAATATAGGTCAATTGTGAGTTTATAATGGGGGGGTAACTCACCCTTTTCACAGGCACTTCACAATTCATCACATATGTGTCAATTGTGAAATTGGTAAAGTTGATACCAAACAACAAATAGTTCACAGGCTATCTCCTGATGCATTCAGACTAGATTTCAGTCTGTTTCACTCAGTTCAGCACCTGGTATCCATGGTAACTAATACATAAATTTGTATTTATTGAAAATGGGTTAAATATCTGTTTTCATTCTAATTACACTATTTTATATGTTTTTCCACTTTATTCAGCATACAGAATAAATTAGCAAAGTCAATAATGTCAATAAACAAGGAAACAAGACACCTACTTACCAAGTCGGACCAGAGTGATGTCATTTGTTAGGATGTGTTGCCAAGGTAGCAACACACATACTTACCAAGTCAGACTAGAGTGATGTCATTTGTTAGGTTGTGTTGCCAAGGTAGCAACACACATACTTACCAAGTCAGACTAGAGTGATGTCATTTGTTAGGTTGTGTTGCCAAGGTAGCAACACACATACTTACCATGTCGAACTAGAGTGATGTCATTTGTTAGGATGTGTTGCCGAGGAAACAACACACATACTTACCAAACCAGACTAGAGTAATGTCATTTGTTAGGATGTGTTGCCGAGGTAACAACACATATACTTACCAAGTCAGACTAGAGTGATGTCATTTGTTAGGATGTGTTGACAAGGTAACAACACACATACTTGCCAAGTCGGACTAGAGTGATGTCATTTGTTAGGATGTGTTGCCGAGGTAAAAACACACATACTTACCAAGTCAGACTAGAGTGATGTCATTTGTTAGGATGTGTTGCCGAGGTAACAACACACATACTTACCAAGTCAGACTAGAGTGATGTCATTTGTTAGGATGTGTTGCCGAGGTAACAACACACATACTTACCAAGTCAGACTAGAGTGATGTCATTTGTTAGGATGTGTTGCCGAGGTAACAACACACATACTTACCAAGTCAGACTAGAGTGATGTCATTTGTTAGGATGTGTTGACGAGGTAACAACACACATACTTACCAAGTCGGACTAGAGTGATGTCATTTGTTAGGATGTGTTGCCGAGGTAACAAGACAAGGTCGGGAGTATAAGTTCTACAATGATTGATGTATAGTCCACCTTCATTGATCGTTCGATCTGCATCAACTGTAAACAACAAAATTGAAATCTGTATTACTTTCAGTGACCATGAGAGTTTTTGACTCAGACTTATGGTACACATACCTGGACGAATGTCATTCAATCGTGTTAACATACACTCTGCATGTCGAGTTGTTTACAGTACATTATTACATTTTACATACTTTGAAATTTTTCTACCGAATTTTAACTTTACTCATTGCCAAGTGTGTTCAGACCAAATTTAAATCATAAAATATGTATAAATAAACTAGATATTAGATATATGTACAGGATCTTAAAACCGGTTACTAGAGGTGTGTATCGCAAGGATTGTGACGATACGATACGTATCATGCGGCTACACGGGTGGTGGCCCGGGAAGAAGTTACAAATCAATTCATTTGTTACGTAGTCTGTATTACATAATTAACAATTTAATCTAATCTGTATCTCCTTCTTTGGTACCCCTTAAACCAGCATGGAGTGCCTGTGATATATGTCCAATTCAGACATCCAAGCATTTGCAATGCCTTAAGTACATTGCATGCACACCGCACATCCCGTAAAGTTGTGCAATCCCACTACAAGTTATGCAAGTCATCTGACAATGTAAAAAGTGTTGCATATAAGCCAGATCCCATGACCCATGGCAAAATCTACTGGATTGAAACACATTGAAAATGTATCAATTGTTTAAACATCTAATTATCCTATCTACAGAAAAGTTTGCAAACAGGAACTAGATTTGCAGTTTTAAGTTCAAGAAAAGCATTTCATTGCAAGGATTAAAGTTAATGACCATGCTTCAATGGAAAGATATTGTCAGATGAACAGGTTCAAGATTTCAAGGAGCGAATTTTTTATTAAGGAAAACCGGTTCAGTACTTCAACCATGATAATCACGGACCTTTCAACATAGGGCTTAATCTGATCCGACCAAGTTCATCATCAGCACAATATATGCTGTATCAGTAAAATGGACGCATTGTATATCTCAATATAAAGGGTGTTGGGTTCCTGTGGGCAAAGTTTGCATTGATGTCAATCACCCAGGATTGTGTGGGGTAGTGATAGAAAATCCATAAAAAAATAGCCAACACTCCTATTTGGCACATTTCCTGCATTGGGGTCAATTTAACCAAGGATTTCAGCAATACCCCTCATAAAACACTTTATGATCACAAATCTCACAAAGTATTGAATAACAGCCAAAAGATTATAACTGATGCCGATAAGCATTAAATCCTCTTCTTCCATACAAATTGAGAGATTTTAACCAAATGTGGTCTGAAGTATTGAAGGGCAAAGAGAAATCAACTGTACATAAACAGAGGATATGGCCCCCCGGGGAACAGAGGTTATGGCCCCCCGCGGAACAGAGGGTATGACCCCCTGGGGAACAGATCTAGGGTATGGCCCCCTAGGTAACAGAGAGTATGGCCCCCCCGGGAACAGAGGGTATGACCCCCCCGGGGAACAGAGGGTATGACCCCCTGGGGAACAGAGGGTATGACCCCCTGGGGAACAGAGGGTAGGGTATGGCCCCCTGGGGAACAGAGGGTATGACCCCTTAGGGAACAGAGAGTATGGCCCCCCCGGGAACAGAGGGTATGACCCCCCCCCGGGGAACAGAGGGTATGACCCCCTGGGGAACAGAGGGTATGACCCTCTGGGGAACAGAGGGTATGACCCCCTGGGGAACAGAGGGTATGGCCGCCTGGGGAACAGAGGGTATGGCCCCCTGGGGAACAGAGGGTATGACCCCTTAGGGAACAGAGAGTATGGCTCCCTGGGGAACAGAGGGTATAGCCCCCTGGGCAACAGAGGGGTGAGCCATCTTTGCCCAAGGATGCTGTTCACCAAACTTGGTTTAATCTCTCCATTCGTACAACAGGAGAAGAATTGTTAAAGAATTACCTTAGTTTTCCATATTGGGCCCCGCCCCTCTGCCCCCAGGGGTGCACACCCTCTGTTTATACAAAATTGAATCACCGTTGCCCAGGCCAAATTTAGTCAAAATCCATTATTCTGTTCAGGACTAGCGTTTTAAATGAAAAGTTGACGGAAGGATGAAATGATGGACGACGGACGCTGCATCATGCCATAAGCTCACAGGTCAGCTGGATTCTCAGAACACTGGTGTTAATTATATTTTGTTTATTTCATCTTTATTATTTTTCATAAAAGTCCATTATGGTTTGGCTTTCTTTGCAGAAATGATTTATCAAAACTCAAATCTTGTTGGAGAAAAAAAATAGCATTTACTTGCAGTTTCGACAATGGTACGGAAATCCTTAAGACATTACTTAAATAAAAACACTTTTCTGAAGTTAAAACACTACACTAAGATCTGTGTTACCTTCTCTATCAAAGATCTGTGTTACCTTCTCTATCTAAGATCTGTGTTACCTTCTCTATCAAAGATCTGTGTTACCTTCTCTATC
>NW_018408170.1:539237-546491 GCF_002113885.1 Mizuhopecten yessoensis | reverse complement strand
AAGATCTGTGTTACCTTCTCTATCAAAGATCTGTGTTACCTTCTCTATCTAAGATCTGTGTTACCTTCTCTATCAAAGATCTGTGTTACCTTCTCTATCAAAGATCTGTGCCTTCATACACATTTCTCTCACTGTCAGGCCAGGGTCGAGGAGCATCGGCACGGTAACCACATTTTTAAACAGCTGCTGAAGCTCCTCCAAACTCAGGGCTGTCAGACTGTCTGTCGTTCCACTGTAGAATGCCAAAGTCCATCTCTTGGCCTGCTCCAGCCCAGCCTCTACAAATTGTACAGTATTGTATAAAAAGAGTTGCTAAACTCCAAGTTCTTAAGGTGTGAGATCTTCCATCGTCAAAATTCCAGGGGTTATGTTTCACCTATGTTATCTGTACCCCTAGAATATGTCATAGCAAAATTGAAGGTACGTGTCAATCTGTACATGTACATCAAAGGATTAAACTAGTCTTCTTATGTTATCCCCAAGGTTGTGCGACACATCCTTCGAATTTGTCATGACATAATACAGGGGTGCCAAGAGCATAAGCTAGCATAACCCTAGGAATTTTGATGATGGAGATCTTCCTCAAATCGGAAATTAGAATGTCAAAGATTTAGTGTGTTAGGATCGGATTAATATTCAATTCAAACTGACAGGTAGAAAATAAAGTGTGGGGTCTGGTCTCACTCCAAAGGAGGGTTAAGTCAGGGTGAGAAAAGGCTACAAAGTGTCAGATTCTGGTCTCACTCTGAAGGAGGGTTAAGTCAGAGTGAGAAAAGGCTACAAAGTGTCAGATTCTGGTCTCACTCCAAAGGAGGGTTAAGTCAGGGTGAGAAAGGGCTTCACAGTGTGAGATTCTGGTCTCACTCCAAAGGAGGGTTAAATCAGAGTGAAAAAAGGCTACAAAGTGTGAGATTCTGGTCTCACTCCAAAGGAGGGTTAAATCAGAGTGAGAAAAGGCTGCAAAGTGTGAGATTCTGGTCTCACTCCAAAGGAAGGTTAAGTCAGAGTGAGAAAGGGCTACAAAGTGTGAGATTCTGGTCTCACTCCAAAGGAGGGTTAAGTCAGAGTGACAAAATGCTTTTTGAGTTTGAGATTCCCTACCAGGGTGCAAAAGGTGGAAACCTTATTTCTGATTAATTTTGATCAATTGTTACTGTAGTAAACTCTATCATGCATTGATCTGGGTAAGTCCATTATTGTCTATAGAGTCTTATAATCATTATTATTACAATTCTTACAAAGTTTAATTAAATACCTGAAACAGTACTTGAAAAATATGTAAATATATAAGTTTGATTTAAAGGGCCTGTTTCCAGTAATGTTAATTCTCCATAGGAGCCTGCCCCCGTATAATTTCTTATCTAGCTCAACTACTGCTTTTTTCTTTTCCGAAGAATACTTTTACACCTTTCCAACACCCAGATTTCATAATTTCAGTGAAAATGTATTTTTATAAAGTTGTCATTTTCAGCCCCAAAGACATAAGTTCGTAAATAAAAGAAGGTTATCTCGAAATTGTAATTCGCAACATAGTATAAATTTCTTTTGATAAATATTTCCAAAACATCGTGTTTATTCATAAAACATAAAAAAAAAATTCTCGGATGAAAATGCACTTGCAGAGACACAATTATGAAGAAAAATGCCATAAAATTGCAATTTTCTCCCGTTATATAGTTTTGGATGCAAATTTCCATCAGAAAATCGGATAGAGCTTTACTTGTTTCATATGTGTACCAAAAATCAGCTAATTCCATGTGGTGGAACGTTCTCATATCGCCGCCTGAATGTGGTTGTAAATTGAAAGAAAAGGGGAAATGAGTAACAACCTTGTCTGAAACCCTATTATATAGCTTATTATATACAAACTTTTATATTGAATATCAGAGCGGATATTTTCATGACAGTTTTATGATGTGTAACGACTAAATAAACAGTATCGATATAAAGATTTACACTGAGGACACCCTGATACATGAATACTGTTCTATCTCAAGTTGTCCTCTTCTGAATTTTCTGATCGTGTGGCCTTGTACATTTATCCGTATCTTCTTGTCTTTGTCTATACGTTTACGGAATCATTGACTCGACGCTAGCTATTCTTGTCTCACTTTCCTTGTTTTATTGTCCCATCTCCAAAGCGTTGTGGCTCTGTCAGGGTTGGGACCCTGACTTGTCTCACTTTCTTTGTGCCTGCCGACCACGCCACATCGAATAGATAGATTATCCATATGAAATACTTTATTTTGTTCTAAGTAATCAATCAATTCTGCGCTTCTTGGAGGTATTGAATGTGATTTATTATATTGTCTTGTTATTTTGTGTAATTAGTTGTTCGTTATTTATCACACATTTTCGCATAATTGTACCAAACTACTAAGTATTAGCTGTTTACAGCAATCATCGGTGGCTTGCTATTTTGTTACTTTATCGACGCTTCATAAACCAATCGTTATTGTTTCAAGATGGAGGGTAAATGTGTTGGAGAAGGGTGTCAAGTATACTTCAAGAAACGTAGTGGCAATAAGAACAGAAGTGCACGCAATGTAAATAGTCCACAATATAAATGGCTCCTAGATACGCTGGTGCAACAAGGATTGATGTCAGCAAAGGAACAAGCACTTATTTGCCAGAAGTGCTACATGAAGTATCTTCGGAACAAAAATCAGCCTGAACCTGAACCCGAGCAGAACCAGGAAATAGAGGAAGAAGACGACTCCCCGTCCCATATCCTGCCGTTGCTGACCCTTCATGATCTTTTGAATGGATCATCTTCACACAAAAAATGCTGTCTCTGTCTTGTTACCTTTGCAAGAAATGGAACAAAATCATCAGTCTTACCAAAACGTGCAAGACATCACCTGATCTATTCACACAAACTGTGGTGTCCCACCTCATCCCGCGTCTGCTCCATTCACCTTATTGGTAACGACTTAGATCCGTCTACAGAGGTTGTCCTTGATGGTAGAGGTTCCTTGGAATCTCAGTTACCATCAAAATCGTCCGAAATCATTAATGACCTCCTAGAGGTGTCGCACGTCCTTTCACAGAACCAGTCTGCGTTTACAATAAGCTTTTCTTCTCTTGATGACTCGGCATGCATGGCCTGGACAGGTTGGTCCAAAGATCAGTTCCTCGAAATCCACTCGCACTGTTCCCCATATCTTTCATCTGGTATATATACCAAGACTACACACGATGCTCTATTACTGTTCTGGGTAAAACTGAAAACCGACATTTCCTGGAGTCAGTGTTCTTCTCTTTTTGGAATTTCCAAGTCAAGTGTGTCCAAAACTTTCCACTCCATAGTACAGGCATTAGACACATCGATAGTCCCACAATTTCTAGGTCCGGATCACTTGACAAGAGAACAGTTGCTCGGGCACAATACTGTCTTTTCAGAAGCATTTTTTGGAGATAAAGCCACTGCCATATTAGATGGCACCTATATTTATATCCAGAAAAGCTCCGACCACAAGCTCCAGAGAATGTCCTACTGTGGCCAGAAGAAGAGAAACTATCTCAAATTCATGAGCATCGCCTTACCAGATGGCTACATTCTGGACACAGTAGGACCATTCACTGGCAGCGAAAATGATGCTACAATTACAAAAAAAGTCATGGACAAGCTAGTTACTTGGCTACAACCAGACGACAACGTTGTCGTTGACCGAGGTTTTAGAGATGTCCTACCAGTTCTCGAAGCCTCTGGCCTCAATGCTAGCATGCCGTCATACCTGAAACCCGGTCAAAGTCAACATTCTGACGTCCAAGCAAATCTTGACAGAACTATCACCAAATCGAGGTGGATTGTGGAATCCTATCATGGTCGTCTGAAACACTGGACGTTCTTCCGAACGCAATTGGTGTCTAACAGCTTTATCAATGTCATCGAGGCTTTGCTTCGAACCGTCACAGCCTGTCTGAATGGTATTAGAGGACCGATCTACCAGAGATCTCCAGAGAGAGATGCCAAAGATAGGCTAATGGCTGAACGTATGAAGGACCGTTTGACAACACCGAATGGTTTAGCTCAGAGAGTCAAGACAGATCCGGATCTATCTAGACGGGCAAGGTCCGAGTTTGTCAAGATGGATGCATCTTCCGTACTGTTTCCCCGTCTCGATCTTGATTACTTGAGAACCATTACGTGTGGAACGTATCAGATATCTCTGGCTCCTGGTTACATCGCCGAACATTTAAGTGATGACGGAGACTATGAGGTGTGGCTTTACCAGCACTCCCCAGACCTTCTCCGATGTCAAATACATTCTCGACACAAAAGCCAAACGAAATATAACGTTTGGATACGGTTCACCGTTTCACCCGATGTTGAGGCCCCAATAAAGGACTACTACTGCCAGTGCCCAGTTGGAGAGAGAACGATGGGAATGTGTGCGCACATCTCCAGTATCTTGTACTACCTTGGGTATTACAGGACGCTGGAAAACCCTCGACCATTACAACCACAGGTAAAGAAATTCCGACAAAACTTGAAATAGTTTTCCATGCGGCAACGGAGTGCATATGTCGAAAGTATGTTTGGGGCTCGATATGAAAGATCCCCGTTACCATGTGACTAACCAAACTTATAAATATAGGTATTATACAATCGCCCGTAGCTATGAACACTCCCGTAAATGCGAAAACCAACCAAAATCATAAGGAACACGTTTTGTTTGTTGTTCTGTCTATTTGTCAGCCAATGTCTTCAACCACGGGGACTTGTGAAGTAGCCATCTTGGATTTTTTTTATGAAAAAGTGTTTCTCTCACTTTTTTTCATATCTGTGTACATATTCTCAACATACCGAGCAAATACTCTCGTTTTTTTGTTAATTATCTAAAGAAAGTCGAAAATCGGCAATTCAACCATAGGCTAATTCAACCCAACATTTGAAAATGTTCCACCACTTACATTTTGATGATTTTTCCTCTCATCAATAGCATATTACGTACTGTTTAATAGGATAAAAATTGGTTTGCATCCAACGCCCATAAAAGGGTGTATTCTCTAAAAAACACAGTTTTTGTGTCTAAAATGTTATCATCGAAAATGGCATTTTTGAGATTGTTTCTTCCATAAAACAGCCAAATGGCGCGATGGAAACATGATTTTTTGTCACAATCATGCCATGAATGTATTCTTTACGGTGACCATCATTTGATTAGATTTTCATTAATATTTTACATAACATGCACATTTTATCAACACTTAGACAGCTTCTGAAAGGTACAACTTTGAGGAGCCATAAAAAACAAACCAAGTGACCTAAATCTGTATACTTTATAGATTTGTGACCACAACGGCATGGGCAATGCACCACCAACAGGAAATTTGAATCAGAGAAGGGGCTGTTTTGGAAACCGGCCCTTTATTAAGAAAATATTTCTACATTTATGACTAACAAAATTTGTTAAAACCACACATTATAATGATCATGTACATTATACATGTAAGTATAACCAGGTAATGAATTTTAGGAAAAATGAAAGGTTATGGAACTTTTCCTTAATTTCAGTAAACTTTATCAGAAATCTGAAATTAACAAATTCATAAAACTTAAGGAATATTTAGGGTGTGATTTTCCAGCAGAAATATACTTACCACCATGGACTAAAAGTGTCACTTGTTCTGCCAAAAGGTTCTGTCCATGCCGCTTGTCTAGACAATTCTACAACACGGAGCATATTTTGTATAATGTTTGCTATGTACCATACAAACCGACAAAACTAGAAAGACACCGACGCCCAGCTCCCCCTTCCTTGGATACCCACAGCTGATTTCCCTACACTACTCACTCATCAGCGAAGCAAACTAAGCTGAGGGTATGCGACAATGAGCTCCCCCAAGTCCGTACTAAAGGAAGGTTTCTGAGGTCAAGGTCAAGGCTACGAAAAGCCATGCAACGTGCTGTATAGAGCATTATAGTCTGTGAAGTTAAATTGTGTGACCCTAGTTGACATTACTTAGTCCATAACAGACCTAAGTACAAAAAGTTAGCCAAGGTCACAGAGGTCAAGGTCAAAGGTCACAAAAATATTGTGCAACATGCTGGATTCATACATGGACACATCTACATGTCCCTTTTTTCCTATTTATTTCCTTGTTTTCTCTCAGTTTGTACCATGCAGTGAAAACATTCTTCCAAAAATTCTTATAATTGTTAGCAAGTATTTTCAAGTATTGGTTCCGACAGTTTGCTAATTTAATGTAAACATGTATTAATATCAGTCTCTAGTATTTTTATCAATTTACTAGTTGATTTAAAAATCCACCTCATCCAACCGACTTTCAGGGTGTCACTATATTATTCTATATTTGTCGTTTTAAGCCCCCATTACATATAATCTTTAGTAACAGCATCTCTCTTTATTTTATCGGATTTTTCCTTCCATAAAAACTTAAAAACTACTGTATTTAGTATTTTAATAAAATTAGCAATAGGATTTGGTAATGATATGAAAAGGTGATTTAGTTGTGATATAAACAGAGATTTTGTAATTACACTAATGTAAAGGTGCATTATAACGACTGAAATGAAAAACAAATTAAACTGGTCAGATGAAAAGATGAACAGACAAGGGTAACACTCCCCCGAACCACGTATTGTCAGAAAACAATAATCATTACATAACCACGATAAACTAAATCTGCTAACATTCATTCATTGCCCTTGTGGTAGAGAAACTTGTTTCTTTGTTTCCTCTAGATCAAATCTGATACACAAAACATGATCAGTGAAGGGGAAACAAAGAACCATGTTTCCCTATTATATGAAAATTGAACACTGACACATACAACAGTAACACTATTAGGCTTACATGGCATTGCTGTGTATCTGTTTCATTCACTCGGAAATCGGGGGCGATAGTAATTTTGTCAGAGAGGCCCAGGATGCATGAAGTATGACCAGGGAAACATGACAATTTATTTCCCCGACATGTGATCAGCTCAGTCCTACCAGGTACACTGTTATATAGATGTAATCAGCTCAGTCCTACCAGGTACACTGTTATATAGATGAAGTAACAATATTTGTAACCTTACGTTATGTTTCTTCATGGCCGTGCTGATCTGATCGTCTGACATGTGATCAGCTCAGTCCTACCAGGTACACTGTTATATAGATGTGATCAGCACAGTTCTACCAGGTACACTGTTATATAGATGTAATCAGCTCAGTCCTACCAGGTACACTGTTATAAAGATGTGATCAGCTCAGTCCTACCAGGTACACTGTTATATAGATGT
>NW_018408170.1:501205-536585 GCF_002113885.1 Mizuhopecten yessoensis | reverse complement strand
CAGTCCTACCAGATACACTGTTATATAGATGTGGTCAGCTCAGTCCTACCAGGTACACTGTTATATAGATGTGATCAGCACAGTCCTACCAGATACAGTGTTATATAGATGTGGTCAGCTCAGTCCTACCAGGTACACTGTTTTATAGATGTGATCAGCACAGTCCTACCAGATACACTGTTATATAGATATGATCAGCACAGTCCTACCAGATACACTGTTATATATATGTGATCAGCTCAGTCCTACCAGGTACACTGTTATATAGGTGTGATCAGCTCAGTCCTACCAGGTACACTGTTATATAGGTGAAGTAACAATGTTTGTAACCTTACGTTATGTTTCTTCATGGCTGCGCTGATCTGATCGTCCGACATGAAGGTAAACAGTTTGAGGTACTTCTCAACTTCGTTGTCTGTCCGATTGATAAAAAACTAACAAAGACAAAAAAAGAGCGAAATTAGAATACTCATGCAGGCTGTTATCTTCAATTTAAAACATTCACAACACTTCAGTAAAATCAGAAATACAGCTGGGTGAAGGGACAACCTTGATAGATAGTGGACAGCAAAATTGTTAACAGCTGTTTCACATCTGGTCATAATGTTAGAAATGTTTTAAACAGAAAACAGAACAATATAAAGTGGCGGTAAATTGATAAATAGAAGATAAGATTTGACTCTTCTGATGCTAAAGCATAAAACCCCCAAAGTATGTGTTCTGAAGGTATCCTACCCTACCCTAATAGATTTTCCTGCCAACCCTAGGACATTTGATCACTAAGTGTCATCCTAGATTATTCAGTAAGACATGCAATACTTCACTGTCACTCATTATATGGTACTTTCTACCTGTTCTGGCACTCTGACCCTAACCTTGACAAATAAACAGCCATATGTAATGTGTGGAATTAATGCATTGTAAAATTTGATATATAGCTAATACTGATCGAGAAAAATTAAAACAATTGAAGTTATTCACCCACCGACCTACCCTATTTTTGTCTGGCATGTTATAATACCTGAAACACACATAAATGATGTTTTGGCCTAAACATATTTCTGTTAAACACAGACATGCTCTCACTCCCACTGTGGTGAAATATGCTGCCGGACGAAAAGTCTGACCAAAGAAATGGCGCTAAATGTAGATAGATTTCGTTAGTTAAGTGTAAAGTATAGGTCAAAGTGACCTGCAATTTTACATTTGGATAGTACACCTCAAGATGTACTAATAAAATCTATTCCCTGTTACTGAGCGAGATCGGGTTATCTCAGTCTAGGGCTAGAATTATGAAACATAATCCTAACCGAGGTGTTAGCCGAGGTTGGGATGTTACAGAATCTTACCCTGATCTCGCTCAGTTACAGGTAATAGATTTTTTCTCGCACCTTTTAATCCGAAATATATTAAATTTTGCTTAAGTCTACAAGTATCCCATCTGGAGCCTGGAATAGATATGACCTATTTACTACGAAAGCTACGTTTCAATGCTTCCGCGTAAAAATGAAGTCCTTTCAAAGAAGACACGTACATGTATTTGCACAGTGTAAATTATATTTTATCTACAACATCAGGAATCTAACAACATGAAATCAATACATATAACAACAAAACAGAATATCTAAAATACAGATCATCAATATCAACTTGTTGAGTCGCGGATGAATACATCGCTGTGTAAAAATTCCGGGAAATGTCACGCGAAGGTACCAGACAGATTGGACAAGACACAAAATCCAGCTCAGGGTATGACGTGGGATCTCTCTGTCTGAGTTGCGAGAAAATTGTATCTACATATGAAGTTTGATGAATGTTGAACAGTATAAGAGATAACGAGCTACACATAGTGTAATGGGATGTCGTACAAACGGATAGACAGATAATCAACTGACAGATAGACCAACTGACAGATAGACCAACTGACAGATAGACAACTGACAGATAGACCAACTGACAGAGAAGACAAACCCTAAACTCCATCAACTCTATTGTAGGAGTAAGTCAAAATGGTTGACTTATACATCTAGCCATACCGTTGATATTGCAATAAACAGAAAATGATGGCCATACCTATACTTACTTGATAGAAATGAAAAGGTGAGGTTTGGTCTGGGTTCAGCCATAAAGCATTGCCAGCAGTTTTTCCAATCTTCTCCCCGCCAGCTGTTGTTATCAACGGAACGGTAAGACCTGTACCAACAATAACACATACTTATATCTCCCCGCCAGCTGTTGTTATCAACGGGACGATAAGACCTGTACCAACAATAACACATTCTTATATCTCCTCGCCAGCTGTTGTTATCAACGGAACGGTAAGACCTGTACCAACAATAACACATTCTTATATCTCCTCGCTAGCTGTTGTTATCAACGGGACTGTAAGACCTGTCCCAACAATAACACATACTTATATCCCCCCGCCATCTGTTGTTATCAACGGGACGGTAAGACCTGTACCAACAATAACACATTCTTATATCTCCTCGCCAGCTGTTGTTATCAACGGGACAGTAAGACCTGTACCAACAATAACACATACTTATATCTCCCCACCAGCTGTTGTTATCAACGGAACGGTAAGACCTGTACCGACAATAACACATACTTATATCTCCTCGCCAACTGTTGTTATCAACGGAACGGTAAGACCTGTACCAACAATAACACATACTTATATCTCCCCGCCAGCTGTTGTTATCAACGGAACGGTAAGACCTGTACCAACAATAACACATACTTATATCTCCCCACCAGCTGTTGTTATCAACGGAACGGTAAGACCTGTACCAACAATAACACATACTTATATCTCCTCAACAGCTGTTGTTATCAACGGAACGGTAAGACCTGTACCGACAAATAACACATACTTATATCTCCCCGCCAACTGTTGTTATCAATGGAACGGTAAGACCTGTACCAACAATAACACATACGTATATCTCCCCGCCAGCTGTTGTTATCAATGGAGCGGTAAGACCTGTACCAACAATAACACATACTTCTATCTCCTCACCAGCTGTTGTTATCAACGGAACGGTAAGACCTGTTCCAACAATAACACATACTTATATCTCACTGCCAGCTGTTGTTATCAATGGAACGGTAAGACCTGCACCAACAATAACACATACTTATATCTCACTGCCAGCTGTTGTTATCAATGGAACGGTAAGACCTGTTCCAACAATAACACATACTTATATCTCACTGCCAGCTGTTGTTATCAATGGAACGGTAAGACCTGTTCCAACAATAACACATACTTATATCTCACTGCCAGCTGTTGTTATCAATGGAACGGTAAGACCTGTTCCAACAATAACACATACTTATATCTCACTGCCAGCTGTTGTTATCAATGGAACGGTAATACCTGTACCAACAATAACACATACTTATATCTCCTCAACAGCTGTTGTAATCAACGGAACGGTAAGACCTGTACCGACAAATAACACATACTTATATCTCACCGCCAACTGTTGTTATCAATGGAACGGTAAGACCTGTACCGCCAATAACACATACTTATATCTCCCCGCCAGCTGTTGTCATCAACGGAACGGTAAGACCTGTACCAACAATAACACATACTTATATCTCACTGCCAGCTGTTGTTATCAATGGAACGGTAAGACCTGTACCAACAATAACATATACTTATATCTCTCCGCCAGCTGTTGTTATCAACGGAACGGTAAGACCTGTAACAACAATAACACATACTTATATCTCCCCGCCAACTGTTGTTATCAATGGAACGGTAAGTCCTGTACCAACAATAACACATACTTATAGCTCCCCGCCAGCTGTTGTTATCAACGGAACGGTAAGACCTGACCCATCAATAACAAATACTTATAAACAAAATACTCACAAAGCATGTCGGATTGGAATTCTGGAGTTTTGAGGTAGTGTTATTTTGGAGGTTTGAGGAAAATTTTATTTTAGAAGTTTGAGGAAAGTGTTGTTTTTGAAATTTGATGAAGTGTTATTTTGGAGGTTTGATGTGGTGTTATTTTGATGTTTTGCAGTAGTATTAATTTGGAGGTTTGAGGTAGTGTTTTTTAGGAGGTTTGAGGTAGTGATATTTTGAAGGTTTGAGGTAGTGCTATTTTAATGTTTTGAGGTAGTATTATTTTGGAGGTTTTAGGAAAGTGTTATTTTGGTCGTTTGAGGTCGTGTTATTTAGGAGGTTTGAGAGTATTATTTTTGAGATTTGAGGAAGTAAAAAAGATATATTAATAGTCAAATATCATTAACAGAAATGATAGTCTTTAAAATATAGATCCAATATCTATGCGAATCATTATTTCTTTTCAAAATTTAGAGATTGAAAATATATTTTCAAGACTGCATTGTCCGCATAAAACCTCAAAATTGAAAGATTTTTTTTTTTTATTTTCAAGTCAATCAGATCAAAAATATTCAGAACTGAGCTCTTTAATTAAGTATTGACAGCAGCCAACATACCCCATACACGTTCCTCCGTTTCTGCGCAGATGAGATCGAACCCAGACGTAATATTTCCCAGCTGGTCATTCCCTCCAATCTGTATTGAACATTTGTGATTGCGACAGAGGTGTAGCCAATCATAGGACTGTAAGATCTGATAGCTGAACTCTGTGAAACTCATCCCCTCCGACGACTTCAGTCTCGCTGAAACACTACCCCAATTCCACACAAACTTAAATCAAAGATACATCTGTATAATAATATCTCATTTTTCAATTGGAGTTCAATTACAGAGGGGATATCTCAGATTGAAATGACTTGTTGAAAGTAATATCTAGTTTCCAATATTAATAGAGTAAGTTCTCAAATGTAATCAACTTGCTTCAGCAGTTGGGTGTTGTTTTAGCTGAACGGCATTTACAGTGTATTACAGCCAGGCACAACAGTTCAGTCTGATTCATATATACAGTGTATTACAGCCAGACACAACAGTTCAGTCTGATTCAGATAAAAGTTTGACACAAGTAAACCCTAACAAGGCTGAGAGTCTGATCTAATTCAAATTAAAGTAATCCCCGACAGATCCTGTTATTCATGAAACTATTGTTTGATATTATTAACTTAGAATGGTACATTCGTTGTTTACCTTTGACGTGATAACATTTGACCAAGTCGAAATCGGCGTCCCACAGTGGCGAGGAAACTAATAACGTTGATGTCTCGGTACCAGTCAGCGTTGTTTAAAATTCTGAAATTGAAGGAATATTTACAAATACAGTCAACAAATAGAAATTAAAATACTGGTGAATGTGAAATATTACTCACTTCACGCTTGTTGAACATCAAAACTTAAACAGGCCATACCTGCCAACCGGTAGTATTTAGGAGGGAGACTCTCTATTTTGAACCCCAAAAGTGGGCATTTTCAACCAGTGCATTCTTATTTTCTAAGATCTGATGATTTCATCTGAAAGAACAGCTCAAAAGATGTCATCTGGAAGTACTGTAATTTTTTCCATAGGATGTACATACACATATTATATTTTTGCTTTTAATTTTAAGCAGGTGAATCTCCCCCATGAAAATTTCAAAAAGTTGACAAGTTTGACAGACGGAATGCAAACCTATATTCCTCCTTGTTATACCACTAATAACTTCGGGCAGATCGATGGGTACAGCGAGTTTATTTCACTAGAAGCAAGATTTTTATAGAAATGTTAGAAACTATTGTTTAAGTTCATATCAAAACCAAATTTATATTATGATGTTTAAATTTCCTTTGGTAGGAAAAGACAGTAATGAGTTGATGATCAATTTTAGTGAAAACAAATTGGTCATTTTCTTTCTTTCCATTTTCGATTATCTGCAATTGAAAATTTCTTAATCAACATAATTGGTTCAGTACTGAACTCAAGTGTCAAATTTGTGTATAAAATGTACAGCATGCATAGAAAAAAGTTTTTTTTATTATAAATTTATGGTAATGTGTAAAAAATAAATAAAAAAAATTGCTTGTCATCCATCAGTACAAGAAATCAAAACCCAAAATAGTAAACTTTGTCTATTGATACAGAAATATTGTTGTTATTTCATTGAAATATTCAGTCCAAAAAGATTGTAAAAACCAACTATGCAATTGATCATCAATTGGTTTACTACTTCAAGTCACAATAAAAATTGTGAAAAGATTCATGTAGTACAACCAATAAGTGTTTTTATGTGATGTTTTGATGACTTGTACGATATGTACTCTGTCACCTTCATCAGACAAATGACCAAGGAAGCATATGTACACCAAGGTATAATATGTGTACGAGTTGTCCACGCAAATAAATGTCGATTCGGCTATGCTGTAAGCGTACGTACAATTCGTTGTTATTTTCACAATTGATACTTACCAACCTGAAGAAAGTGTTTAGAAATACAATGAATATGGAATATGATTTGAAGGAACCCCGTATCACTGCCAGAAACTGTAACTAGTTACTGGCAACTGTTTTCTGGCAGGACTATAGCTTTGATAAATCATTTCTCAAAAGAAAATCATACCTTGCATGACTTAAACAAAAATAACCATTACAAGTGTTCTGAATGAAAACACTAGCAGGGCTAGACTGGGATTCAAACCCTTGACCTCAGATTGTTATATCTACTTTTATTATCCCTCTGACTGTCTGAGCCAGCTGGTCAACAGAATTCTACTGACCCACTGTACTGTTATAGCCAAACAGAAGTTAAGGGGAGGTAACTTGTTGTTTGTTTTCACAATTATAACCCTTACTATTAACCATATGTTGTAAAGCGCCTTAGAGTAATTTTACAAATTATATAGGGTGCTATATAAATGTTGTATATTATTATTATTTATTAACTGTATTCAGGAACCACCACAGTCCAGTGGGACAGGGGTCCTTATGGCCCATCACTAGGGAAAGAGTGTGGTCTGGTTTGGTCCCGGAGACACTCATACTTACTGTAGTGGAGGGAGCTCCCTATCTTCCTTCCACATATATTGGCTGTGATTGTCAAATATCCTCTGCAGACTTTTTGCGATGGATTCCATGTTTTTCTCAACCTCCGCCACATTCATCGGGTTTCTGTCTTTGGTCTTACCACTTGGGTCCCCAACCATAGCAGTGGCCCCTCCTATCTAAAAAAAAACCCCACAGAATTCATTTCAGTTTGTAAAATACCTGTCAGCTCTAATCTTAACCTGATACTCAAATAGTGACATTAGTTTTGGATAGTGCAAGAACAGTTTTTAGAGAGTAAGATAGTGTATGCGCTTATTCGGCTATATATATATTACTAAGGGAGAGTTCAATCAACAGCCATTTACCATAGTCAGGCTCTTACACCTAATGAGTTTACACATGCTGGTAAACAACAACCAATCACTGCCTTTCTTTCAAATAATTCACAATCACAAAGGACCACCAGTTGCTCTGGTCCAACCAAAGGAAACTGGTAGGTTGTATCATAATCTTCCAGACACGGGCATCGTAGCTTCTTGTTTCTTTACACATGCCCAATACACATTACTAAAGTGAGTTCACTATAGATGACAGTAACATCAAGTCCTATAGGGTTGTGTCCTCCCCACTGACAGTAACTTACCAGTCTTATAGGGCTGTGTCCTCCCCACTGACAGTAACTTACCATTCCTATAGGGTTGTGTCCTCCCCACTGACAGTGACTTACCAGTCCTATAGGGTTGTGTCCTCCTCGCAGACAGTAACTTACCAGTCCTATAGGGTTGTATCCTCCCCACTGACAGTAACTTTCCAGTCCTATAGGGTTGTGTCCTCCCCCTTCACAGTAACTTACCAGTCCTATAGGGTTGTGCCCCCCCCCCTCACAGTAACTTACCAGTCCTATAGGGTTGTATCCTCCCCACTGACAGTAACTTACCAGTCCAATAGGGTTGTGTCCTCCCCACTGACAGTAACCTACCAGTCTATAGGGTTGTGTCCTCCTCGCTGACAGTAACTCACCAGTCCTATGGGGTTGTGTCCTCCCCCCCCCCAGTAACTACCAGTCCTATAGGGTTGTGTCCTCCCCCCTCACAGTAACTTACCAGTCCTATAGGGTTGTGTACTCCTCGCTGACAGTAACTCACCAGTCCTATAGGGTTGTGTCCTCCCCCCTCACAGTAACTTACCAGTCCTATAGGGTTGTGTCCGCCCCACTGACAGTAACTTACCAGTCCTATTGGGTTGTGTCCTCCCCACTGACAGTGACTTACCAGTCCTATAGGGGTGTGTCCTCCTCACTGACAGTAACTTAACAGTCCTATAGGGTTGTGTCCTCCCCCTTCACAGTAACTTACCAGTCCTATAGCGTTGTGTCCTCCCCAATGACAGTAACTTACTAGTCCTATAGGGTTGTGTCCTCCCCAATGACAGTAAGTTACCAGTCCTATAGGGTTGTGTCCTGCCCACTGACAGTAACTCACCAGTCCTATAGGGTTGTGACCTCCCCACTGACAGTAACTTACCAGGCCTATAGGGTTGTGTCCTCCCCACTTACAGTAACTTACCAGTCCTATAGGGTTGTTTCCTCCTCACTGACAGTGACTTACCAGTCCTTTAGGGTTGTGTCCTCCTCACTGACAGTGACTTACCAGTCCTTTAGGGTTGTGTCCTCCTCACTGACAGTGACTTACCAGTCCTTTAGGGTTGTGTCCTCCTCACTGACAGTGACTTAACAGTCCTATAGGGTTGTATCCTCCCCACTGACAGTAACTTACCATTCCTATAAGGTTGTGTCCGCCCCACTGACAGTAACTTACCAGTCCAATAGGGTTGTGTCCTCCCCCCTGACAGTAACCTACCAGTCCTATAGGGTTGTGTCCTCCTTTCTGACAGTAACTTACCAGTCCTATAGGGTTGTGTCCTCCCCACTGATAGTAACTTACTAGTCCCATAGGGTTGTGTCCTCCTCACTGACAGTAACTTACCAGTCCTATAGGGTTGTGTCCTCCCCACTGACAGTAACTTACCAGTCCAATAGGGTTGTGTCCTCCCCACTGACAGTGACTTACCAGTCCAATAGGGTTGTGTCCTCCTCGCTGACAGTAACTTACCAGTCCTATAGGGTTGTGTCCTCCCCACTGATAGTAACTTACCAGTCCTATAGGGTTGTGTCCTCCCCACTGACAGTAACTTACCAGTCCAATAGGGTTGTGTCCTCCCCACCGACAGTGACTTACCAGTCCAATAGGGTTGTGTCCTCCTCGCTGACAGTAAATTACCAGTCCTATAGGGTTGTGTCCTCCCCACTGATAGTAACTTACCAGTCCTATAGGGTTGTGTCCTCCTCACTGACAGTGACTTACCAGTCCTATAGGGTTGTATCCTCCCCCCTCACAGTAACTTACCAGTCCTATAGGGTTATATCCTCCCCCCTCACAGTAACTTACCAGTCCTATGGGGTTGTATCCTCCCCACTGACAGTAACTTACCAGTCCTATAGGGTTGTGTCCTCCCCACGGACAGTAATTTACAAGTCCTATGGGGTTGTGTCCTCCTCACTGACAGTAACTTACCAGTCCTATAGGGTTGTGTCCTCCCCACTAACAGTAACTTACCATTCCTATAGGGTTGTATCCTCCCCCCTCACAGTAACTCAGTAACTTACCAGTCCTATGGGGTTGTGTCCTCCTCACTGACAGTAACTTACTAGTCCTATAGGGTTGTGTCAGTAACTTACCAGTCCTATAGGGTTGTGCCCTCCCCACTGACAGTAACTTACCAGTCTTATAGGGCTGTGTCCTCACCACTGACAGTAACTTACCATTCCTATAGGGTTGTGTCCTCCCCACTGCCAGTAACTTACCAGTCCTATAGGGTTGAGTCCTCCTCACTGACAGTGACTTACCAGTCCTATAAGGTTGTGTCCTCCTCACTCACAGTAACTTACCAGTCCAATAGGGTTGTATCCTCCCCCCTCACAGCAACTTACCAGTCCTATAGGGTTGTATCCTCCGCACTGACAGTAACTTACCAGTCCTATATGGTTGTGTCCTCCCCACTGACAGTAACTTCCCAGTCCTATAGGGTTGTGTCCTCCTCCCTGACAGTAACTTACCAGTCCTATAGGCTTACCATTCCTATAGGGTTGTATCCTCCCCCCTCACAGTAACTCAGTAACTTACCAGTCCTATGGGGTTGTATCCTCCCCACTGGCAGTAACTTACCAGTCCTATAGGGTTGTGTACTCCCCACGGACAGTAATTTACAAGTCCAATGGGGTTGTGTCCTCCTCACTGACAGTAACTTACCCAGTCCTATAGGGTTGTGTCCTCCCCCCTGACAGGAACTTACCAGTCCTATAGGGTTGTGTACTCCCCACGGACAGTAATTTACAAGTCCTATGGGGTTGTGTCCTCCTCACTGACAGTAACTATAGGGTTGTGTCCTCCCCGCTGACAGTAACTTACCAGTCCTATAGGTTTGTGTCCTCCCCACTGACTGTAACTTTCCAGTCATATAGGGTTGTATCCTCCCCACTGACAGTAACTGACCAGTCCTATAGGGTTGTGTCCTCCCCACTAACAGTAACTTACCATTCCTATAGGGTTGTGTCCTCCTCACTGACTGTAACTTACCAGTCCTATAGGGTTGTGCCCTCCCCACTGACAGTAACTTACCAGTCCAATAGGGTTGTGTCCTCCTCACTGACAGTAACTTAACAGTCCTATAGGGTTGTGTCCTCCCCAATGACAGTAACTTACCAGTCCTATAGGGGTGTGTCCTCCCCACGGACAGTAATTTACCAGTCCTATGGGGTTGTATCCTCCCCACTGGCAGTAACTTACCAGTCCTATAGGGATGTGTCCTCCCCACTGACAGTAACTTACTAGTCCAATAGGGTTGTGTCCTCCCCACTGACAGTATCTTACCAGTCCTATAGGGTTGTGTCCTGGTTGTGTCCTCCCCACTGACAGTAACTCACCAGTCCTATAGGGTTGTGTCCTCCTCCCTGACAGTAACTTACCAGTCCTATAGGATTGTGTCCTCCCCACTGACAGTAACTTACTAGTCCAATAGGGTTGTGTCCTCCCCACTGTATCCTCCCCCCTCACAGTAACTTACGTGAGTTCACTATAGATGACAGTAACATCAAGTCCTATAGGGTTGTGTCCTCCCCACGGACAGTAACTTACAAGTCCTATGGGGTTGTGTCCTCCTCACTGACAGTAACTTAACAGTCCTATAGGGTTGTGTCCTCCTCACTGACTGTAACTTACCAGTCCTATAGGGTTGTGTCCTCCCCACTGACTGTAACTTACCATTCCTATAGGGTTGTGTCCTCCCCACTGACAGTAACTTACCAGTCCTATAGGGTTGTGTCCTCCTCACTGACAGTAACTTACCAGTCCTATAGGGTTGTATCCTCCTCACTGACAGTAACTTACCAGTCCTATAGGGTTGTGTCCTCCCCACTGACAGTAACTTACCAGTCCTATAGGGTTGTGTCCTCCCCACTGACAGTAACTTACCAGTCCTATAGGGTTGTGTCCTCCCCACTGACAGTAACTTACCAGTCCTATAGGGTTGTGTCCTCCCCACTGACAGTAACTTACCAGTCCTATAGGGTTGTGTCCTCCCCACTGACAGTAACTTACCAGTCCTATAGGGTTGTGTCCTCCCCACTGACAGTAACTTACCAGTCCTATAGGGTTGTGTCCTCCCCACTGACAGTAACTTACCAGTCCTATAGGGTTGTGTCCTCCCCACTGACAGTAACTTACCAGTCCTATAGGGTTGTGTCCTCCCCACTGACAGTAACTTACCAGTCCTATAGGGTTGTGTCCTCCCCACTGACAGTAACTTACCAGTCCTATAGGGTTGTGTCCTCCCCACTGACAGTAACTTACCAGTCCTATAGGGTTGTGTCCTCCCCACTGACAGTAACTTACCAGTCCTATAGGGTTGTGTCCTCCCCACTGACAGTAACTTACCAGTCCTATAGGGTTGTGTCCTCCCCACTGACAGTAACTTACCAGTCCTATAGGGTTGTGTCCTCCCCACTGACAGTAACTTACCAGTCCTATAGGGTTGTGTCCTCCCCACTGACAGTAACTTACCAGTCCTATAGGGTTGTGTCCTCCCCACTGACAGTAACTTACCAGTCCTATAGGGTTGTGTCCTCCCCACTGACAGTAACTTACCAGTCCTATAGGGTTGTGTCCTCCCCACTGACAGTAACTTACCAGTCCTATAGGGTTGTGTCCTCCCCACTGACAGTAACTTACCAGTCCTATAGGGTTGTGTCCTCCCCACTGACAGTAACTTACCAGTCCTATAGGGTTGTGTCCTCCCCACTGACAGTAACTTACCAGTCCTATAGGGTTGTGTCCTCCCCACTGACAGTAACTTACCAGTCCTATAGGGTTGTGTCCTCCCCACTGACAGTAACTTACCAGTCCTATAGGGTTGTGTCCTCCCCACTGACAGTAACTTACCAGTCCTATAGGGTTGTGTCCTCCCCACTGACAGTAACTTACCAGTCCTATAGGGTTGTGTCCTCCCCACTGACAGTAACTTACCAGTCCTATAGGGTTGTGTCCTCCCCACTGACAGTAACTTACCAGTCCTATAGGGTTGTGTCCTCCCCACTGACAGTAACTTACCAGTCCTATAGGGTTGTGTCCTCCCCACTGACAGTAACTTACCAGTCCTATAGGGTTGTGTCCTCCCCACTGACAGTAACTTACCAGTCCTATAGGGTTGTGTCCTCCCCACTGACAGTAACTTACCAGTCCTATAGGGTTGTGTCCTCCCCACTGACAGTAACTTACCAGTCCTATAGGGTTGTGTCCTCCCCACTGACAGTAACTTACCAGTCCTATAGGGTTGTGTCCTCCCCACTGACAGTAACTTACCAGTCCTATAGGGTTGTGTCCTCCTCACTGACAGTAACTTACCAGTCCTATAGGGTTGTGTCCTCCCCACTGACAGTAACTTACCATTCCTATAGGGTTGTGTCCTCCTCACTGACAGTAACTTACCAGTCCTATAGGGTTGTGTCCTCCTCGCTGACAGTGAAGTAGTGCAACAACTGCCAGAAGGTTCCCAATGTGAAGACTTTCAGCTGTGGGATCAAATCCGCAGTAAACTGTCACTGGCTTTGATAACCGTTTAACTAGTTCTGGGGTACTGGAGAGAAAAAACAAGATCTGTTGAGGAAGGCATAGCTAACCTATTTGGAGAACATACATTGAGGTGTAGAGCCAATGAATATTACGTTTAGTTTTCCCCTATTTGGAGAATATTTAAACTTTAGTTTGGTCAAAAACAGGTGAAATTTTACATTTTTTTAAATTATTTTTTTACCTCTATTGAACAACGTTTGACTCATCAAGAACCTGCAAGTTAATTATCACAATCCTCAAGAGTAGAATACTATGAACTTTATTGCTTTTATCCAAAAATAATTCTGAAGATTTTGACATAAATGGAAAGTCTAAATTAGGTAAAAATCTAAAAATGTTCTTTTCAGTTTCATGCATCAGTTATTGACCTCTCGAGAAACTCCTTGTCAAATTGCATTCTAGTGCAAATACTATATATATATGCAACATATATTCAGATGTGTACAATTCCACTTATAGCCACGGCCAACACCCAGGGATAGCAGATTTTATTTCAAGGTAATGGAATATTTCAAACACTTCCTGATTCTGTGTACCAGAAAAGTTTTGCCCCAACTTTTCGTAATAAGGGTGAATTTCATCGTTACAGTGAACACTTGTACATACCATACCATATATGTAGTAATAATTACATATGAAGGGAGAACATTAACACTGGACAAACATACAGTTTACCGATGAAGGGCAAATATTTGATTGGGCAAAAGTTTCCTGTATTACAGTTTATATACATGTAGGTAGGAAAGATACATAGGTGTCAGCCTCTAAAACCTCAAAGAGGGAGATCTCCCTCATTCCACATTTCTAATGAGGGAAAGAGTGCATGAAATGCGACTGATTATCTTTCCCTTTTTATGTATCAAAATAACTCCAAAAAGCATTCATTTGATTCAGGCACACCTGTTATGATCATGCATTACACACACCCTGCAGTAACTGAATAAGAGATAATTAGACTACAGGATGTAGATTTTGAGTTTGTGTGAGTTTGGATGTTAACTTGAATGATGGAATTATGAGGGAGATTGGTAAATTTTGGTCAAAATGAGGGAGTCTCCCTCCAAATGACGGAGTGTTGACAGCTATGCATAGAATTTGTTTAATTTGCCAGCAGGCTAGTACACGATACACTAATAAATACTGCACACCCACGTGCTGTACCCTCAAGGTGTTATTTGCTGAGAACAATTGTTTCACGATTGCTGAAGTTCTACATATTGTACTCAATACCATACCTGCCACTCGGATAGACATTCTGAAAGATGCCCCTGTCATGTAGACTCAGGATATTCCTGGGAGCCTTGGCGCTGTAAGTCCTGCTGTTGGGGAGGTGTACCGACCGACCTGCACCCACGACTCTTAGGCACCGAATATGGTATCTGAAAACAATGGAACTCATTTCATGCTTTATAGCAGGATATGACTAGGGCGACAACAATATATCGTACCGTATCGTATCGTGATACTTTCTTGTGTATCAGTTTTGTTCGCCTGTATTGTGATACACGAAGGATACTTTAATGATCAATCAACCTTTTTTCATTTAACTCTAATTATAAGGGTTGGCAGTACATTGTTTTACCATTAAAGTCTATGAGAAAACTCTGTAAAATCCCACACTCTATATATCATTAGTGTATAACGAATAAGCAATACAGGGGAAAACATGCAAAATGATACACAATGATTAAAGTATCACAATATCAGATAACCACGGATAATATTTTGTGAATCACTTTGAGACGACCTATGAACTAAGTAAGGTTGTGATAAAGCGGTATATAAGAACCTCAAGTTATTATTATCATTATGGTGAGCAACATGTTTCATTAGCGGAGACTATCTCTCAAGAGACCGAGGTACCATGTAACATGTAATTGGATTTGGACCGTCAAACATATCAGGAGATAGGAGTTGCGACTGATTTTCCCATTCAAAGTGGTTGAGGGGTTACTGTTGGTGACAGCACTGCTGCCTTCTCAATATCTGACATAGATTACCAACGAAAGATGTGTACGCTGTGAAGGATACCAGAGTGTCAACCTGGGAAAGCACCGTCCAATTAACGAAACAATACCAATTCAAGCCTAGTCTACAAAAACAGTTTCTTTGTGCATGTGAGGGCTATACCAGAGTTGAAACAACTACACGAGTCAATGTTTTGATTTGGGAAATGGCATATACCTAGCTACGATAATGTAGCTTCTGACGAAGAGAGATTTTTGTATGTATTGTGAGGCCGGGTATTAATATTAGTACTAGCTAGCTGTATCTAGTCAAATGAGTGAGAAATGAAACAACTGAAATATAGGTATGAATATTTTCTCTAACAAAGTGTAAAATTACTGTCGCCACATTTCGGCTACAAATCCTTGTGTTGTATAGAGCAGTAGCTATAGATAGCTGACCATATACAGACGACCGAATCAGCGATGATTTTCAGTTTTAGCTGACTATCTTCGCTCATCACACCAATTTTTCCTTAGGTATCCGGATACACCTGACTCCGCTCTTTATAATTTTACAGGAGAAAACGACTAATATCACTCCCTACACATCACGGTAGCTCCAAACAATCAGGATATCCCCGTGCCGGGTCCCAGTGTCCTCCCCCTCCTTATCACAATTGCGAGTTTAGATTTTTGGAACAAAACAACAACAAATCAAACGCCTTAATTTATCAAACATTAAAATAATATTCCATTTTGGTACCGGAATACTACAACGTCAGCTAGGTTAATTACTATCACCTGAAAGCATAAATGCAATATTTCTTCATGCTCCAGCTCATGGGCGCCGCCATCTTGGAAAATTTGTAGGAAGGGGTAAATACAGGATTTCTTTTTTATCTTATGAACAACAAGCCAACAGGGCCAGCCTGTATCTCTCTCCCGTTAACACTTAGGCATATAGCGCTATTTTGATATCTCAACAACGCCATCGTACATATTTTTTTTAAAACACACATTTTACAATAGTTTCAATTATTTTCTGAATTTGACATTTGGAAAGAAATCTTTTTCTTATACAATATGTTAAATTTGATTGAACACTTGTGTAGTGTATGTACCGTATTAACATTTACTAAAAAAAACCTTCAACTTGTCAATTATATGTTTTGATCTTATTTACATTTATTTGAAAAAAGAGACAAAATCGAAACATATTATTTGAATTACTTAGCTACTGACACCTATATATATTACCAGACTTCTATCCTTTACATTGGTTTGTTTAATACTGGTACTTTTCCACTTGTCTGTCTATCTTTCCGTCTGTCTGTCTGACTTTCTGTCTGTCTTTCTGTCTATCTTTTTGTCCACTTAACTGTCATAATTTCTTATATTTCTTTGTTTTTCTTGTTTCTCTTATCTGATTTTCTTTCCTTTCTACTATAACACTACAAAAAATAAAATGTCACCTACAAGAAGAGCAAAATTGATTTAGTATGAATGTATGTGTGAAAGTGGAATTCATTATGCATAATGAAATGTATATATTATTGTAATGTGATAAATACTTTGAAAAAAAAAAAAAAAACCATATACGAATCCTTGCGCACAAATTACTACTCTGTGTGAACGAGTAAGTAATCCTTGCGCACGATTTACCTGTCCGTGCCGCTGCGCACTATTTACCTTTCCGTGCCGCTGTGCACGATTTACCAGTCCGTGCCGCTGCGCACGATTTACCTGTCCGTGCCGCTGCGCACGATTTACCTGTCCGTGCCGCTGCGCACGATTTACCAGTCCGTTTACCAGAACTGTGTCTTCGCCTGTAAGAATGACTAAAAGTTCTACGTGTAATCCGTTTTTCATTTCGAGTTACTTCCCTTGTATTTCCCTTGTATTGCACTACCGATTGTTTAGCTTGTGTTGTTTTAGCATACCCGATAATGTAGAAATTTACGTACATAGTGGTTCATTCCGGCCACCACTTTTGCATCGAGTTTGTAATGTATATTAATAAAAGTTATATCAGCTTAAAGATTATAAAATTATCTTGCTTAGAGTGGTCACCGAACAAAAATCGGTTCTGCGATTAACGAGTAATGGGTAAAAAAAGACAGAAAGTTACGAGAGAGTTATACTTTTTTCGTCATTTTTCAAGCGATTTCGATTCATTCCGGCCACCACTTTTGCGATTAATATGAAAGATGTGATTTAACAGTTGGTATAACATTAACAAGTGCAAAATTCCCTTGACCAGAGTGGTCTCCGAACAAAAATCGGTTCAGTACTTTTTGAGTTATGAGTATTTATTAGAACGAAAACAGTTGAAAATATTGCCATTTTTATTTCATAGTGGTTCATTCCGGCCACCACTTTCACTTCCAATATTAAATAATGGTACGCATAACTTATATCATTGTGACAGGTATAAAATTATCTTTCCTAGGCTGGTATTCGAATGAAAATCCATGATATATTATAGGAGATACAGCCTAATATATACAATAAATCAACAAAATAATCTTCACGCCTGAGTGCATTCCGGGTTTTGTCCTCACCCTCCGCCGATGACCGATTATCCGCTATGTACCACTGCCCCTTGTCGATCTGGGTCTATCAAATACTTTCAAAGTCAAAACAAGCAGATCTAGAGCTACAATGTCGATGTTAGGCGGCCTAGGAAGGCTCGGTATAGCCTCTGTTGGATGTTTTGCAGCCTCCTACATTGGATACCAGATATACAGAAGAGAGTCTAGTCAAGGTTAGAAACCAGCAACACTAAACTGTTTTCTTTCCATAGGTCGATTTACTAAAGGTTCAGGTTTGTTCCTCGGTAGCTGTGATAACCAGGTCCAGTAGTTTCACCTAACAAAGTTATACATTTAAGCTGTATTGAGCTTTATTTTCTCAGATTTCAATTTTCATTAAATTAAAGCAAAGTCGCATAAAACAATGTTGTTTATGGTAACGTTGACTACAAAAAGCATACAGTCAGATATTTATTTTCATTTTGAGCTCACCTGGCCCGAAGGGCCAAGTGAGATTATGCTGTGGTGCGGCGTCCGTCCGGCGTCAATATTTCTCTTTAAACAACTTCTTCTTAATAACCAAGAGGCATAGGGTGATGATATTTGGCCAGAAGCAAACTGGAAAGAAGGGCTACCAAGTTTGTTCAAATAAATGACCTTCACCTATTTTCAATGTAACAGGAGTCGAATATATATGTTAAAAACTTTAAACAACTTCTTCTGAATAACCAAAATGCCCGGGGTGATGCTATTTATATCATGCTGGGATGAAGGACTACCAAGTTTGTTCAAATGAATGACCTTCATCCATTTTCAAGATCACATGGGCCAATTGTCTTAAAAAAATTCAAACAGCTTATTCTGAATAACTAAGAGGCCTAGAATAATGATATTTATCCAGTAACATGCTAGGATGAAGGGCTACCAAGTTTGTTCATATTAATTACCTTGACAAATATTCAAGGTCACAGGGGTCAAATATGTTTAAAACCTTTTAAACAACTTCTGAATACTCAAAAAAATGCCAAGGGTGATGATATTTGGCCGGTAGCATGCTGGGATGAAGGGCTACCAAGTTTATTCAAATGAATGACCTTGACACATATTCAAGGTCACAATGGCCAATATGTTAAAGACCTTAAAACAACTTCTGTAAAACCAAAAGTTCAAGGGCGATTACTACGGCACCTGTACTTAGCTACTATGATGTTGGAAAGGAAATAAAGCTATCCGTTGATGCATCGTCATACGGTTTGGTAGCATGCATCTTACAGGAACAACAACCTGTCGCATACGCATCAAGAACATTAAACAGGGACGAAAAGAACTATGCTCAGATTGAGAAGGAAATGCTAGGAATTGTGTATGGGCTGAAGAAATTCCACGAATATGTGTATGGAAAGACTGTTCAGGTTGAAACTGATCATAAGCCCCTGGAGAGCTTGTTCAAAAAGCCATTGTCGAGTGCCCCTCCTAGACTCAAACGTATGATGCTAAAAGTACAGCAATGCGACTTGGTTGTATCTTACCGCCCAGGTAAAGAGTTGTACATTGCCGATACTATTAGTAGTTCGGTTGCACCGATTCATGATATGGAGAATGACGTGGATGAGTTTGAAGTACACGTGGTTGGCACTGTACCCATAAGTCTGGAAAAGACCAGACACTTCACGAGAGAAATGGACCGCGACCGAGTATTAGCCAAACTGAAACAGACCGTGATGGAAGGATGGCCTCACGACAAGCATAGCCTTGACCCGGATTTAACACCCTATTGGAATTTTAGGGACAAGATCAGTGTAGTGGACAGACTTTTGTTAAAAGGCAATCGAATCATTATACCGACAACACTGAGACCTGAAATGTTGAAGACATTGCATAGCAGTCACTTAGGCAAGACTAAGTGTATTCAGAGAGCAAGAACTGCATTGTTCTGGCCTGGAATCACAAAACAGATAGAGGATGTGGTGGCGCAATGCCACATCTGTAATCGTTATTGGAACGCGCAGCCAAAGGAACCGTTGATTCCACACGAGACGCTTGATAGGCCGTGGCAAAAGATCGCGGCCGATATGATGGTATTGGATGGCCTGAAATACCTTGTAACTGTTGACTACTTTTCGAAATTCATCGAGGTAAACAATGTGTCAGATGGAAAGTCAGCAACTGTAATCAACGTTTTGAAGCAGCAGTTTGACAGATATGGCATTCCTGAAGAAATTATCAGTGACAATGGCCCAGAGTTCGCGAGTTATGAGTTCAAGTCCTTTTCACGAGCATACCTCATCGAACACACTACTTCGTCTCCGAGATACCCGCAAAGTAATGGACTCGCAGAACGTTTTGTTCAAACTGTGAAGCGACTATTCAAAAAGGCTCGAGATGACGGCAAGGACACTTATTTGGCCCTTATGGAAATGAGGAATACCCCGATAACTGGTATAGAACTCTCACCATCACAGCTGCTCTTAGGCAGGGCTACAAGGACAACGCTACCTGTTAAGCGGACTCAGTTAAACCCATTAGGTTTCGAACCTTGTGCCATCAAGTCATCTTTGGAGGAGCAGAAAGCACGCCAGAAGGTATATTTTGACAGAGGAACGCATTCCTTACCACCCTTACATGTTGGAGACAATATCCGGTTTATTCCACCAAACGTAAACCAAGCTTCATTAGCTCCAGGTAAAGTTGTAGAAAAAACATCCACTCCTAGATCCTACATTGTGGAACATGAAGGAGGAAAAGTCAGGAGGAACAGGAGAGACTTGTTTCATACCAAGGAGAACTTTGCAGACATCACCACTCAGAAATCCATACCAATCGATGATGTCATAAGTGATGACGTAACACCGTCAAATTATATCAAACTGTCAAATGAGTCAAAGTGCACGGAAAGTCCATCAGTCGTGAATGTGAACAAAAACGTAAAATGTGCTGATAGTGCATCGGTCCAGAATGTGAAATTTAGTCGTGTCAGCGGTCGCGAAATAAAAGTACCCCCACGATTTAAGGACAGCTAATTTCACATTATAGATTTAGGGTGCTATAGAGACAGTGACTGTAATTTTGTGTGGGTTTAATTCAAGTTCTACTAGTTAATGTTTCTAGTGCGGTATTTACATTACAACAAGAGACTGTGCTAAAATTTGAATGTATTTTAATTATACTGTGAGAATAAGTAAAACCTTATTTTATTGACTTTAAAAGTAATTACATTCTGTCCGTTTATTACATCATATAAACTTGTTAGGGAGATGTAACAGTATTGGTTAAGCCATTATGAGTTATCGCCCTTGATGTGAAACTCTCCAATAGCGTTGGTAATAAAGTCAGTCTTATTCCGCCATTCGAAGAGTTGAGTTCTCTCTACAGGCATGAAGGGCTTCCAAGTTTGTTCAAACAAATGACCTTCACTCATATTCAAGGTCAAAGGTGTCAATTGTCTTAAAAACCTTTAAACGACTTCTTCTGTATAACCAAAAGGTCAAGGGTGATGATATTTGGCCAGAAGGATGTTGGCATGAAGGGCTATGAAGTTTGCTCAAATGAATGACCTTTGCCCATATTCAAGGTCACAGAGGTCAAATATGTTGAAATCTTTAAACGACTTTTTCTGAATAACTAAAGCATACAGTGTGATTGCTTGTTGATGTGAATGACCTAGACACACTTTCATGGTCACATCTGGTCCATAGTGCATAAATCTTTAAAAGTCATCTTCTCAATAAACAAAAGGTATAAGGTGGTGATATTTGGCAAGTTGCATTCTGGGAGGAAGGACTGAAGTTTGTTCAACTTAATGTTCATGTTTGACTTTCAAGGTCACAGGGGTCAAATGTGTTTTAATCGTTTAACAGGTTATTCTGAATGACTTTAAGTCAATACAGTTATATTTTGCCTGTAGCTGTATTTGATTCCGCTTTTAAGGTTACAATTGTGAGATTAATACCAGGTGAGCGATGCAGGCCCATAGGGCCTCTTGTTCATAAATATAAAATTTCCGATTTTTTTGACATCATTATTTTTTAAAAAGAATATTCATATTTAATGTCTTTTGTTATCAACATACATGTAATGATACAATCTTCTTTTAAAAGCAACATTGTTTCGTTTTCCTTAAAAAAGAAAATCACATGAAAATAGCTCAAAATACCTATTTCAGATAGGTCAATAAAGCTATTATAGGTCTTTACAGCTATACAGAGTGTACTGGACCTGATAACGTAGCTTTCTGATGACAAGATTTTTTTTTTATGTATTGCGGCCGGGGCAGAGGAGGCTGGGTATTAATATTAGTACTATTCCTCGGACGAACCACTATTACGATGTCTTTTTCGGTTTTCCCGGTCGGATCACAGGAGTTTGACGTTACATCAATACCATATAACAGTCTAGATGAATAAACCCACTTCTGATGTCTCACTTTATTTATTACCTCTAAAAGGGGAGATCATGGCAATTTGGGCCCATCTTTATTAAAGTTGTTGTAGCCAGCATGGGCCCATCTCTATTAAAGTTGTTGTAGCCAGCCTGGCAGTCATTGAAATCTATGCATGTAACAGGAAAGAGAGTATGTCACTGTGTGCTTTCATCGCGGATCAAACCCGTGAACCCAGACGTCCAAGTCGGACACTCTACCACTGAGCTAAAGAGAAATTCCCTCTAGCGCATAGCTCGGCCATAATCGTATGATTATAATCTGTCACATGCATATCATACCATCTGAAAAGAGAAATTCCATACGTGTCATTAAATAATAACAAATGGACAAACTGAAAAATAATTTATACTTTTTTTCCACCCGGGGAGATTGGATTGCTGAATGTGCTCTGAGTTATGTAAGTTATATTATCAGATAGACAGTCTCAGGTACATAAGTTCGGCCCACGTTGGAATCACCATAGTTATGATGGCTTGAAGCGTGTAACGTCAGATTTCTCAGCCACTGTCACCACTTTCAAAGGATTGCCTGGGCTGAACCTTCCCTTAAATGACATTTTAATAAAATTGTATATATTACAGCAATACCAGTGTCAATGCTAGTGCAACAGGAGAAAAAGAAATGCAACACCAGACTGGGATTCAAACCCGGGAACGTCCGAACTCCAGACAGACGTTCTACCAATTGAGCTACCTGTTCACCAATGATCGACCCAGTCCAGTTCCGCTACATTCCTCCCTCCTTTTTCTAAGTCATTGCCCCCGAAGACAACTATTTACAACCCAAGTTCGGGCATCTCCTTGCTAAGTGTACTCCCAATGCTTGAAACAAGGGTTGCCTAGGTCGCCAATTTTGTAACAGGAGATAGAGAAATGCAACTGCCAGACCAGGGTTCGAACCGAGGACCCTTCAAACTTTAGACGCCCGCTCTAACAATTGAGCTAATTGTATACCTGGTTGTTGATGATCGACCCAATCCTGTTCCCCTGCACTAGGTTTTAATTTATAGAACTTATGTGAAGCAATGATTGTCTCATGAGTATGACATTAATAAGTAGTGATTCAGTTGACCAAAAGTTTGCAAAACTAAAAGGCAGTGAGGTAATAATTTGCTTTCCAACCTCCAAAAAGTAACTTTCTCCTTTTTGTGTCGCCTGCGAAAAGCTGGTGACACATAGGTATTGCTATGTCGGAAGTGGCGGCAGCGTTGTCCGCACAGAGGTTTTCGTGCGAGAACTTGAGTTTCCTTGGGCCGATCAAACTTAAACTTCATGCAGAGCTTCCTTACCAAAAGGGATTGCTTGGGATTGCTTTTCAGGTCCGAAGGTCAAAGGTCACTGTTACTATAAATAGAAAATCTATTTTTGTGCGATAACTTGAGTTTCTATGGGTCGATCAAACTCAAACTTCATGCAGTGCTTCCTTACCAAAAGTGCTTGCTTGGGATTGCTTTTCAGGTCCAAAGGTCAAGGTCACTGTTACTATAAATAAAATCGGTTTTCGTGCGTTAACTTGAGTTTCCTTGGGCCGATTAAACTCAAACCTCATGCAGTGCTAAGCAAGTCCTGCGTAGGCGACACATCCACTTCCGTGGAGTTCTTGTTATATACTTTTTTGGAGATTAAGTATTCCTCACCACTTTTTCATGTGAATATTCCATACAGTCAAGTAAACTGTGAATATTCCATACAGTCAAGTAAACTGTGAATATTCCATAGTCAAGTAAACTGTGAATATTCCGATCCATACAGTCAAGTAAACTGTGAATATTACATACAGTCAAGTAAACTGAATATTCCGATTCATACTGTCAAGTGAACTGTGAATATTCCATACAGTCAAGTAAACTGAATAATCCATACAGTCAAGTAAACTGAATATTCCGATCCATACTGTCAAGTAAACTGTGAATATTCCATACAGTCAAGTAAACTGAATATTCCGATCCATACAGTCAAGTTAACTGTGAATATTACATACAGTCAAGTAAACTGAATATTCCATACAGTCAAGTAAACTGAATATTCCGATCCATACAGTCAAGTAAACTGAATATTCCGATCCATACAGTCAAGTAAACTGAATATTCCGATCCATACAGTCAAGTAAACTGCAGGTGGTTTTCCAGCATTAACACTTATTTGCACATTAATTAGCTCTAATGTCAGCAGAACATCCACGAACCCAAATATTAAATGATTAATTCCGAGGTTAGCAGGTCTGATATAAGTGATTTGTACTAATATTAAATATTAATACCTGGCCTCCTCTGCTCTGACGACGCGATATATAAATAAATATCTCGTCAGAAAACAACGTTATCCTAGCTAACAAGTCATGAGCACTATATATTGAGGTTTACCTGTATCACAAGGAATTCCGAACTGTCTAAATTAATGTTTCAGCTAACATCAAGGGTGAACCGTACGTGGTCCAGGCCATGGGGATACTGCAGGGTTATGATGTGGTCATGGAAAGGCTGGGCAGTCCGCTGAAGATGCACCATATATCGTATGATCCAAACGACAACAAGGTTGATGTGTTGGATGGCAAAGCCAAGGTAAATGTTGCAGTGGAAAAAAATCAATCTTAAACTCAGATTTTGAAATGCTGAAGGAGGGTGTAGATCAATTCTGGGATTTTGAGCAGTTATTGGACAAGTTAGCTTATTTCATGCCTTTTTTTTTGTGCTGTCTGTCATAACAATGTCTTCTGAATAATCAAGAGGCCTAGAATTAAAATATTTGGTCAGAAGCAATTGTCCTTGTATATAAAGATTCTGAACGGCTTGTCAATGAGGTTTTCTGATCAACTGTCCTTGTCAATTAAGTTTTCTGTTCAACTGTCCTTGTAAATTATTTTTTTTAAACTGCTTGTTAATTAAATTTTTTAATCAACAGTGCTTATATATTAAATTTTCTAATCAACAGTGCTTGTATATTAAATTTTCTAATCAACAGTGCTTGTCAATTTAATTTTCTGATCAACTGTTTTTATATATTAAATTTTCTAAACTGTGCTTGTTAGTTTAATTTTCTTATCAACTCTCGGCTCTTCATGTATATTCAATTTTCTAAACAGTGCTTGTCAATTTAATTTTCTGATCAACTGTTTTTTGTATATAACATTTTCTAAACTGGGCTTGTTAGTTAAATTTATTTATTAATTGTCCTTGTACAGTATATTCTATTTTCTTATCAACTCTCAGCTCTCCTTGTATATTCAATTTTCTAAACAGTGCTAGTATTTTCAATTTTTTGATCAACTATCCTTGTATATTCTAAACTGTGCTTGTAAATTAAATTTTCTGATCAACTGTGATTGTAAAGCAAATATTGTAATCTTATTGTTAATTAACACAAAACATAAATAATGTTTTGTTTTTTTCAGATGAAGATTCCTTTGACTGGATCAAAGGGATCCTCGGCATATTTGTACCTCTGGGCGACGAGACCTCCGGTCACTATGGAGTATGTACATTTGGTAACTTAACTGTAAATGTGTGTGTGTGTGTGTGTATGTGTGTGTGTGTGTGTGGGGGGGGGGGGGGGGGGGGGGGGGGGGGTAGTCGTCCTCATTTGACAAGCTGATCTTTCCTGGTTCAAACGAGAGACACACCTGTGAAGGGTGGGAGAAGAAGGAATCCTTCCAAAGAGCAATACATTGTGTTGGGTATATTGCTAAATAGGAATATTTTCGCCATTAATACTTTCGACCTGAGTTTTTCCAAATTAAATCAGATTAAATTTTGAACAGTTCTGTTGGAAGACTTTCTGGTAGTATAAGTCACATACCGGTACATTTCTTGAGATTTGTTTATTAGTGAGGAGTGACAATGATGAATCTACGGTAGGTTACTAATATTATTACATGCCAATCAGGAACATAATTTATAAAGCTATTGTTACCAATATTATTACATGTCAATCAGGAACATAATTTATAAAACTATTGTTACTTTCACAAACATTTTCTATCCACCAAATTCAAATCCGGTAGTATAAGTCACATACCGGTACATTTCTTGAGATTTGTTTATTAGTGAGGAGTGACAATGATGAATCTACGGTAGGTTACTAATATTATTACATGCCAACCAGGAACATAATTTATAAAGCTATTGTTACTAATATTATTACATGTCAACCAGGAACATAATTATAATGCTATTGTTACTAATTTTATTACATGTCAATCAGGAACATAATTTATAAAACTATTGTTACTTTCACAAACATTTTCTATCCACCAAATTCAAATCCGGTAGTATAAGTCACATACCGGTACATTTCTTGAGATTTGTTTATTAGTGAGGAGTGACAATGATGAATCTACGGTAGGTTACTAATATTATTACATGCCAACCAGGAACATAATTTATAAAGCTATTGTTACCAATATTATTACATGTCAACCAGGAACATAATTATAATGCTATTGTTACTAATATTATAACGTGTCAATCAGGAACATAATTTATAAAGTTATTGTTACCAATATTATTACATGGCAATCAGGAACATAATTTATAAGGCTATTGTTACCAATATTATTACATGTCAACCAGGAACATAATTATAATGCTATTGTTACTAATTTTATTACATGTCAATCAGGAACATAATTTATAATGCTATTGTTACTAATATTATTACATGTCAACCAGGAACATAATTTATAAAGCTATTGTTAACAATATTATTACATGTCAATCAGGAACATAATTTATAATGCTATTGTTACTAATATTATTACATGTCAACCAGGAACATAATTTATAAAGCTATTGTTACTAAAATTATTACATGTCAATCAGGAACATAATTTATAAAACTATTGTTACTTTCACAAACATTTTCTATCCACCAAATTCAAATCCGGTAGTATAAGTCACATACCGGTACATTTCTTGAGATTTGTTTATTAGTGAGGAGTGACAATGATGAATCTACGGTAGGTTACTAATATTATTACATGCCAATCAGGAACATAATTTATAAAGCTATTGTTACCAATATTATTGCATGTCAATCAGGAACATAATTTATAATGCTATTGTTACTAATATTATAACGTGTCAATCAGGAACATAATTTATAAAGATATTGTTACCAATATTATTACATGTCAACCAGGAACATAATTATAATGCTATTGTTACTAATATTATAACGTGTCAATCAGGAACATAATTTATAAAGCTATTGTTACCAATATTATTGCATGTCAATCAGGAACATAATTTATAATGCTATTGTTACTAATATTATTACATGTCAATCAGGAACATAATTATAATGCTATTGTTACTAATTTTATTACATGTCAATCAGGAACATAATTATAATGCTATTGTTACTAATTTTATTACATGTCAATCAGGAACATAATTTATAAAGCTATTGTTACTTTCACAAACATTTTCTATCCACCAAATTCAAATCCTCGTGAAAATGAAGGACTAGTGGCGGTAAGGGTCGTTTTCAGCCTCAACAGGGATTTTCAATTAGTTGTTTATATTCGTAATCTGGAATAAATGAAGTACACAAATATAAAACTTCATTCAACAACTGGTATTCCGTATTATCTTCTCTTGTGAGCAGGTATTGATTGTTTCATCATTGGTTTGTGTGAGAAAATTACGTTGTTTTCTCAAAAATTGATGACGTTACTCTCACAAACAGATGACGTAACAATCAATACCTGCTCACAAGAGAAGATAACTCTGCAATACGCAAAGACGGAGTAGGAGATATGGTGTAACATAGTGAGGTATAAACCATCATTTTTCACAATAAAATGCATGAATATCGTCTTTCGTTAGCTATTTAATACATTGATAATTGTCCATTTCAAAGTAAATTAACAAAAAGCTGTATAACCCTTTCACCACTGTAGACCATAATGGACTCATCCAGAACAATGCATGGTAGAGTCTACTAAAGTTACATAGGGGTGAAAGGGATAAACCTCCCACAGAACCAACCAAATAAATAGTTTGCATTTTTAAACATTGTCATACCAGTGGTCATGTAGAAAGGGGTTTTAGTTGTCTTGTGTGGAGGCTTTCATCCTGCATACTAACTGTCCAAAAACACCCTATTTTGGCTATTTCTGCATAGCAACGCAATTTTGTTGGTATGGTGGGGCATCTATTCATGCACAATTAAAAAATCTGTACCAGGAAAGAAACCCAAATTTAACCAATATGATGTTTATAAAAGAAATAGGTAAATTAATGTAAATCTTAATTTTTTTTCTTCTTTTTGAGGCCGAAAATGACCCATGATGCCCCATGTCCTTTGCATGCCATGATTTAACAATAAATCAGAAATATATATTTGAATCTTTGCCTGGAGTTCTCTCCCTTGTCCAAGGTTGAAATGGTAGCATTCAAGTAATTTATCTCTTTCTTTTTTTCAGCACGCCCAGGAAGGATATTCCAGAATGGACAGTTAACCAGCTTGACATTGAACTCGGGCCAACGTATCGCTGGACATTCTACGTGAATAAAGATCAACTAGACAATGATAAAATAGGATTCGTTGATGCTCAAATTCCAGATGATTTGCCAACAAATCCATCATGAAAGATAGGACATTGTATGTGTATTATGTGATGTTAATTTTAGAATTTATTGTGGAAACCCATTGGCTTCAGGACTGGACAATAAGGGTAGCTCAATAGCCTGAGACTAGTGAAATCTCCAGCTGGTGTAGACAATAAGGGTAGCTCAATAGTCTGAGACTAGTGAAATCACCAGCTGGAGTAGACAATAAGGGTAGCTCAATAGTCTGAGACTAGTGATTCAGGACTAGACAATAAGGGTAGCACGATAGTCTGAGACTAGTGAAATCTCCAGCTGGTGTAGTGGTTCTAAAAACTGTTAGTCTGACTGGCTAGTCAAAATTTGATATTCCTTATCTTGTTGAGTAGAATTGGGTTAGTGGAAGTCGTACATGGACTTGGAAAATTGGAAACTATAAACCCAATTGACTAGTGGTATTAAAATTAATTTCAAGCCCTGCAGCTTTTAACGAAAGCCACAACCCATGGCTGCTCCTATTCCAGACAATCCTGATTTGCCGATGAATGTGTCACGAAAAAATAAGGTGTTTAATTTTATATATAATGAGTAATTCGAGAAAAGGCTGATAAAAAAAACTGTGATGTGCTGTCATGGTGAAGTATGATAAAAAAGAAAATTCCTTTGAATCAGCGAGACTACAATGATTGATGATGAGTAAAAACTTTAGGCATTAAGAGTGGTCGGTATCAGTATTTTATCAGGTGACCTGTGAAAAAGGTGTATTTATCAAAGTAGCTGACCTGGCCCAAAGGATCAAGTGAGTTTATGCTGTGGTCCACTGTCTGTCATTAACTTTTCCTTTATAAGACTTCTAATCCAGAACTGCTGAATGAATTTTGACAAATTTAACATTGTTGGGCAAATAGAACTTATTGTTTTATTACCAAATGGGGGACCCACTGGAGCCACAGGGCAGGGCCCAATAGGGACATTTCGGACACTATTACCACATAAATAATAAAATAAATAATTGCTTGTCATGATAAAATGGATACACTATGCGTCTAGGATTCACCCTTAGGTTCAGCCCTGACCCTGAAAATGTAGTTCTTTGACCCTAACATGGAAACTGTTGATATCCCTACTTTTACCATGTGTACAGTTGCTAATTAGCGTGAAGAGAAGAACACAGTTTGTAGGTTTTAACCTAAACAATTTCTGGATATAAAGAGACAAATGCACTCGTGCTACAATGATTTGACTTTTTAGACCCTGAATTAAAATCTCAATACTCCATAACTATGTATTCCATCTTTGCGTGTTGCAGAGTTATCTTCTCTTGTGAGCAGATATTGATGACATTACTCTCACAAACAAATGACGTAACAATCAAGAGCAGATAACTCTTCAATATGAAAAGATGGAATACAGTTGTCGGCCTGAAAAGGTAAATGTGATATTGCTACCAGAATTACCCTGGGTGTCCAGCCAAATTTTGAAGAATTCTTCCCTTAGTCATCCAAGGAAAACCCTAGAAATATCCTCCCTATAAATATATACTGTACATGTAAACCATATTTCTTGGGTTCCTTTGACCTGAGGAACAATTGACAACAGACAAAGATAATTGTCATTTTTTTATTACCATTTCAAAGACAGCAAACTAACAAATGATATCAATGTGTATTTAGGGGTGAATGTTGTTGTACCTTATTGAAGGCTGTACGTGTGATAGTGACCGAATGTTGTACCTTATTGAAGGCTGTACGTGTGATAGTGGCCGAATTTTAAGTCATTGTATATATCATCTTTATGGAATTCATGCTTGATATTAAATTCTATTGATTTAAATATTTCACCTAGCTGTTTTCATTGGTTCAAAGACTGGTTAAAGAAGAATACATTGCTGAGATAGAGGCTGGGTCGAACAGGTGCTCGTTGGATTTCGTATTTCATCACCAAACTCTTACTCCAGTTATCAAAATACTTCTCAACTCAAACAAGAAAATCAGTAAAAATTGATGGAATACTGGGTATGCTCACCTGAAAAGTTCACCGGGCTTGGACTCAAGTTGGAGTAAAAATGTGTGCGAGTACAGGCATGCATATTGCTTGCTCAATGTTGTGTGATGTTAATAAAAGAAAGAAATATGGTGATATAAGTTGAACCTGTCTTATCCAACCCTAAATCTTCAGTGTGTCAAAAAATGTGACCTCAATGTGACCTTGACCTTGACATACAGATGGGGCACACCATCTTACCATTCTACATATAAATATCACTAAAATTTCATGGATCTGTTTACGGTCAGTCAGAAGTTATGGCCCAGACAAAGAGTTTTGCCTTGGACTTAAACGTGCCGACCTTGACCTTGGGTGTACAGATCATGTTTGGGACACAACTACCTAAAATTTCGCTTGACCTTGAAAGTGAATTTGACCTTTGACCTCAATGTTACCTTGACCTTGGGCGTACGCACTCAGTACCTTCACATCGCTTTGCCATCCTACATATATCCTTAAAATTACATTGAGGTATCTTCAGCGAATCAGAAGTTATAACATGGAAAATTAATTTGACCTTTGACCTCAATGCCACCCCGGCATCATCCTAGATACTCCAGGGGTACACGCACTTTTGCTCTCTGCACCCCTGGATTATTTCATAGCTAAATTTAGGGCACGCGGCTAGCTATTTGATTGCATTGGTGTCCTGTTTAAAAACCCTGGCCACTCACTAGGCTGGAGCGACGCCCGACTTCAAAGCCAATAAGTTTTACCGTTATGCGACCGCGAGATTCTTGTGATGTACATCACACTGAGCCTTCGATTTTGTTATGACACATTCCAGGGATGTAGAGAGCGAAAGTGACTAACACCATCAACCAACATGCACCAATGAAATCACAACAAAATCGCAAGAAAAACTTCCCCTGCATTGAAAGCCACACCTTATATACAACAAATACACCAAAAACCGAAACAATGACACATGGGAAAACTACAGAAGACACAGAAATCATGTTATTAAACTCTATTAATAATTATTTCTTGAACACATTATCAATTTTAACCCTGATTCACACGAAGGCATCAACAACGTCAAAGCCAATAAATTACAATCACAAAGAACATTTTAACTTCACAAAAGTACATGAAAAACCCATCAAAACGGTCAAAAGCTCGATAGGGCTTATACAATTATGTTATTTGTTTTTAAAATGCCCACCGACTTTTAATAAAACTGATCTTATTTGACGAAAGCAAAATATGCTTCACAACATAGATGGTTGGTTTTGATCCCGTCGGGCAGGAACTCATATGCTTACTTACGTTTTCGTTAGAGGGTGCTTGCGTCATGGATATCCTGAATTATATCTGCATGGTGGTCAGAACGGCATTTATAAGAAGGACAGAATTCATTACCGACAAAAACCGCCTTTCTGTCACAACTAAAAGATTCTTTATTAAAACTTAAATCGTTGACGAAAGTAACAAACTATTTTTGTACAAAGAACTAAAGGAAGAGTATGTACCAGATTTGTTTTTTCATGAATTCAAGGCATTTTTACGAAAGATTCGGATAATGTGAACACACTATGGTCACGTACACTTGGCCTCTGAATAGAATTCCAATGGACCAAAGACTAGGCCTACGTAAACAATGTAGTGTCATTGAATACGAAGGACACTTTTCTTTCACTTTCCTTTAAATGAACATACTAGAAAGGAGTATTTTAAAATGTATTTACCAAATTGTGCCATAGTGGACTCTCACTGTTAACAAGCCTTCCGACAATATCTAAGTCCTAGGATATACCTGACCTTCGGCTCCCGATATCAGACAGGTAAGACGTGTTTTGTCTAGCTAAATAATCCAACGATTTAAGTATTCTCTGTCGCCCATCCTTCCAAATTCGGGTTTGGGAAACTTTATTGAACATCTATGCCATGTTTCTAGTCATATTTATGCATTTTGTCGATAATTTTGTAGAGAAATCGCGGGGCGGGGTACATTGTGGCACATTTTTTCGGGGCTCTCTTACCGTTTGAAGGAAAGATGTTTGTAGATAACACGTACGGTAGTTAGTGGCTGAACATTTTCCGCTTTGTCTATTTAGGGCATTTAGTGATGGTATTTATGAGCTGTATAAGTTCCTCTGGCTCACGTAAAGAAATGCCGGGGAGATGGAAGGATTTTGAGTGGAAGGGATAGACGTATGTTCTGTACCACGTGTCATCTTTATCACGGGGAAAGCTTCATGATTCGTTCCAATTGATACAGGTAGGTTGTAAAGTATGTAAGAGTTATAGTGAAGAAAATTTTGAAACTTGTATCGCCGAATTGTGGTGTAAGTTCGGAAACCCTTTTGCCACCACGTGCTTTGTTAAGTTCGATACGGTAGACACACAATACACGCGTACATCTATATCTGCCTGTTTCGCTCAGTTTCGCTCAGATGACATCAATGGTAAGCCGGGGCTTGTATAGATGTATCTTCTTCTCTAGTTAATAGTATAACGTACTTTCGCGTACTATTGACTTATGGTTGCTATTTACAAATGTTATTTCATTAACGCGTAGTAAGTTTGATATGGAGTAACGTAACTCCCAGTAAAGTTCCTCTCCTATATAGTTAAAAGTATGGTTAAAATACACTGTTCACACTACTATCAGTATGACTGTTCATATCAGAATGTCACACAGTGTCTAATAAAAAGATGGTTTGAACTTTGCTGGGTGTTGCTTCCAGTGGTTGTTAAGACGAGTCTTAAAGGTGTTTAGAGTTGGGGAATTTACTACCTCGTCTGTTAAAGAGTTCCACAGATTCACCACTCTATTGCTTAAGAATTGACCATATTTGTACAGTCTAAATGATCTTTTGTAGAGTTTCCTGGAGGGCCCCCTGGTTAAAGTTCTCCCTGTCTCCGTGAATAGTTTTTCTTTGTCTAGGACATCGATGTTATTTAGAATGAGTTGTTTTTGTCACCAATCTCTGCTCCATCCTTATCATCCTCATTCTTCATTTAAAAACCATGGAATCCGAGCGAGTAGGTAACGTTCGTTACACTAGACCCTTGCGTATTTATTAATCAATCTTTAGAACTGAGGAGAGTGGGCCCGGGCTTGCTGACAGTATAAGCTAACCGATAGCAAACTATGAACTTTTCTTAACATGATATACATGTCCTATGTTATAATGTAAATAGTTCAGTATTTTTCAAAGCCACGTCTCTGACCAAACTATGCTGAAGTTATAAATGTGCAACTTATGATAAAGTTTTGAATTTGATTTTGAAATTATATAAATGTCATTTAATATTACCTAACATGCACTAGTTCTACCTTCCCTCATGTACTGTCTCCAACACATCAATTTTAAAATGAATATTTTTTTCGAATTTAAACGTCCATGTTCTGTACCCATTATGGCATCCTCGATTTCCAGGCGTAACCCCTGGATATCGAGGATGCCATTATGGATGAGGTGGAGATAAAAATAATTACTGTGGGAAGGGAGGTAAGCGGTTCTCAAATTCCGGATATCATTCACCGCTGTTTGGTTTATTTTTTGCTTACCATAATATCAAGCTCATGAGTATGTTTGAAAATGACAAAACAAACATGGCACTGTGCTGAAGACCGGGACATGATCATGAGCAAAGTGACCATTCACCCTCCCATGACATTTTAAAACGACAACTGCGTTTAGTAGGTGAAGATTATATGTTTAAGGCATTATGCATCACATATCACCGAAATAGCAAACAGATCAGAGCAAAATCTAGGTCTGCCAAACCGTATCAAGTCGTTCCGTCCTCTCCCGGTCCGGCCCCCTAGTAGTTCCGGCCCCTAGCCGGTCCGTCCTTAGTAGTCCGGCCCCCTAGTAGTTCCGGCCCCTAGCCGTTCCGTCCTTAGTAGTCCGGCCCCCTGGTAGTCCCGGCCCCTAGCCGGTCCGTCCTTAGTAGGCCGGCCCCCTAGTAGTTCCGGCCCCTAGCCGGTCCGTCCTTAGTAGTCCGGCCCCTTAGTCGTTCCGGCCCCTTAGTCGTTTCGGCCTCACTATAGTGTTTTCCTTCACATATCACCATTAAACTATGTTTTATGCATGGATCGAATGTTTACATAAATTTGTATGTAACAGTTTTACATACATTTTGCATTGTGTTTATTGTACAAGTGTACAGGTTAAAAAGGCAAGAAAAAACATGATACATTATGTTCATTATGTAATATTTAATGCAATCAACAATACGGAAGACGGGAGTTTAAATACTTATAAATAAAATACATCCTTAATGACAAAACATATGTAACAATTATAACTAACATGTACATAAGGCCAAAAAAAATTATAGTCTGTTTAGGGTTGCATTGGCATTTGTTTTTAGGTCACCTGAGACAAAGTCTCAAGTGACCTATTGCGATTGCCTTTTGTCCGGCGTCGTCCGTCGTGCGTCCGTAAAAAAAATACATTTTTGACTTCTTCTCCAAAACCCCTAAACCAATTTCAATGAAATTTTGCAGAAACCTTTCATGGCCAAAGGTCAACTAAAATTGTGAATTATATCGTCCCCAGCCCCCAGGGGCCTGAGGGGTGGGGCCAAAAAGGGTAAAATTGACTAAAATTTCAAAAATCTTCTTCTCAAGATCCAGATTTGGTAGAATCAAATACTCTTCATAGATAGAAGGGTCTTAAGGTGCTTTACTAAAATTGTGAATTTCTTGACCCTGGGGTCTCACGTTTCCCCCTGGGGAGGGGGTAAACTTTACTATAGTTTATATAGGGAAATCACATTTTGGACCAA
>NW_018408170.1:466795-500917 GCF_002113885.1 Mizuhopecten yessoensis | reverse complement strand
ATTTGTTATGGTTTATAATGGCAAATGATACTTTGAATATTACATGTTGATAACTTGATTGGAATTATAACCCTAAGTTGACAGTTTGATACTTTGTAAATTTTGAGCCATCCCTACCACAAAGGGCTGTAGGGTGGGGCCCAATATGGAGTCTGTGTGCTAAAATAAAATTTCTTCATTTTCCTTGTTTAGAATCAGAGGTGCTAGTTTCAAATACTTTTCAGTCTTAAATCTGCATGCTAGATATTGAATAAGGTGGTTTTATTGTTTTTTGTCACTTTGAATAATATTTCTGTTCATGTTAAAAACAAATCAACTCTCTGTATAAATATATCAGGTGACCGTTAAGGCCCATGGGCCTCTTGTTTTTTGTATATTTTTAGTCATGTGATTATGACCCTACTATTGTATGTAAAACAAAGAATTACATAAACAAGATTCATTTGGAGGCAAATTGTGCTCCATAAGATGACATTTAGCGCTAACACAGAGCTGGAAGCAAGGAACCTTCTAAAAATCGAAAATTAGCGTGGTGTTTTTTCGTTTTTATTTTCATCAAAAAGTTTTGGGTCGGGGGTAAAAAGCTAGGGTCGGTCGGGAACCCTAAACAGACACCTTTTTTTTTTTGCCTAATAATAAAATAAATCTTATACTTATAGCCGATATGTACGTTATGATAAAATATAGCTAATAAATATAACTAATATATATATATACTTAATGACAATATATATACTTAATGACAAAATATATACTTAATGACAAAATATATCTAACAATTATATCAAACAATTATAACAGCATATACGTTATAGTTATAACTAATATCACGGAATTAGATTCAGTCCGTGCTAATATATATAATGGTAATAGTCATTACTTAATGGTAATAGTTTAGTTGAGAGCATACAAATTTGCATCTTCACACTTTTTTGTCATCACATCTTGTTAAAATCGATCAACATCTTTCATCAACTAAAAGTAAAAACAACATTGGTAGACTATACACCCATGGTGTTTACACGGCGCTTGCTAGAAGCCATACAGTTTCAAATGCACGAGGTAATAAGATAAACAAAAGACAGTGATTGTAATGTGTCTTAAATAGCAATCTTACTCCGTATGTTTACACAGGTGTATTTCGTTTTAGACAACATGTCAAATGAAAAGACAACAAAATGTACAATTTGATGTATGTTTTAATTTTTGATTTTATTTCTTTGAATTAGTAACATGAATTATCCATTATATAAATAAATTTTATTTAAAATTTAATTCCAAATGAACATGAATCATATATATATAATATGAGGCCAGAACAACTAAGAATACGGGGTCGTATGTAAATGATTAGTGTCAAAACATATATTGTGTACCGTATGAAATTGTTACATTTTTGTACTTTTTTTTACCAAATAAACTTGAATTGAATCGACAAGACAAAAACACTCCGAGACATTTAAAATCATAACATCAAACTGATATATATTCAAAACAGCTTTTTTCCAATAATAATTAACAATTTAGCCGATCAAATATTGTGTTTTTGCGGATGATTTGGACAATTTCAAAAGCAGACTAAAAAAATCTGACTAGTGCAGCATACCTCCTCCCTGAGTGATACCCCTCCCTGGGTGATACCCCCTCCCTGAGTGATACCCCCTCCCTGGGTGATACCCCTCCCTGAGTGTTACCCCCTCCCTGAGTGATACCCCTCCCTGGGTGATACCCTCTCCCTGAGTGTTACCCCTTCCCTGGGTGATACCCCCTCCCTGAGTGACACCCCCTCTTTAAGTGATACCCCCTCCCTGGGTGATACCCCTTCCTGATTGATACCCCTCCCTGAGTGATACACCCTCCCTGATTGATACCCCCTCCCTGAGTGATACCCCCTCCCAGGGTGATACACCCTCCCTGAGTGATACCCCCTTCCTGAGTGATACCCCCTCCCTGGGTGATACCCCCTCCCTGAGTGATACCCCCTCATTGAGTGATACCCCCTCCCTGGGTGATTCCCCTCCCTGATTGATACCCCCTCCCTGAGTGATACCCAATCCCTGGATGATACCCCCTCCCTGAGTGATACCCCCTCCCAGGGTGATACACCCTCCCTGAGTGATACCCCCTCCCTGAGTGATACCCCCTCCCTGAATGATACCCCTCCCTGGGTGATACCCCCTCCCTGAGTGACACCCCCTCTTTAAATGATACCCCCTCCCTGGGTGATACCCCCTCCCTGAGTGACACCCCCTCTTTAAGTGATACCCCCTCCCTGGGGGATACCCCCTCCCTGATTGATACCCCCTCCCTGAGTGATACCCCCTCCCTGAATGATCCCCCTCCCTGGGTGATACCCCCTCTCTGGGTGATACCCCCTCCCTGAGTGATACCCCATCCCTGGATGATACCCCCTCCCTGATTGATACCCCCCTCCCTGAGTGATACCCCCCTCCCTGAGTGATACCTCCTCCCTGGGTGATACCCCCTCCCTGGGTGATACCCTTCCCTGAGTGATAACCCCTCCCTGATTGATACCCCTCCCTGATTGATACCCCCTCCCTGAGTGATACCCAATCCCTGGATGATACCCCCTCCCTGAGTGATACCCCCTCCCTGAGTGATACCCCCTCCCTGAGTGATACCCCCTCCCTGGGTGATACCCCCTCCCTGGGTGATACCCCCTCCCTGAATGATACTCCCTCCCTGAGTGATACCTCCTCCCTGGGTGATACCCCTCCCTGAGTGATAACCCCCTCCCTGAGTGATACCCCCTCCCTGGGTGATACCCCCTCCCTGGGTGATACCCCTCCCTGAGTGATAACCCCTCCCTGATTGATACCCCCTCCCTGAGTGATACCCCCCTCCCTGGTTGATACCCCCCTCCCTGAGTGATACCCCCTCCCTGGGTGATACACCCTCCCTGAGTGATACCCCCTCCCTGAGTGTTATCGTCTGAATTGAATTCGACTCAGTATCTACACGTGCACCGATATACAGATGCAAAGATTACAGCAAACACTCTAGTGAAGGCCTAACTCAAATGGTGAAACCGTTGGGCCTTAAGCCTCTTGTAGTCATTAGGCGACCATAGCACACACTGACACTGCTATGAATTCATTCATAATCTAGTAGCCATCCTCCCTGAACAGTATTTGAAACAAGACACCAGCAAAGTAAGAACGAAGCAGACAAAAACATTCAATAGTTCTTCTTCTTCTTCACAATCATGTGCATCATTCATAAGAATATTGTCAGACAGTTTGCACATAGCGGGGGGTCACAACTATCCACGATAGCCAATGTACAATTAAAACGAGTTAAAAACAGATCTATCATCTTCTGTCTAGTTGAAGGTGGATGCCAGTGGGATCTTGCTGATGCTGTGGCGATAGACAATGAGCGTAAGACTAAGTAAGGCCTGCCGCCCCAAGCACCAACGTTCAAAACTGAACCAAGCTCAGACTCGTACAGATACATAGTTTGGAATAGGATGCAATCAACAAAGGGCTTATGTTCCAATTGCAGCCAACTGTTAAGGAATTAATTAAGATATTATATAAATGGTGCTACCAGGATTGGCCTTGAGATCTGTCCCCATCCTGACAGATCTAGTCCCCTGGTCATAATACAGAAAAATCTGGGATCCCAATCCTAATGATTTATAAATGCTGAGCATGAAGACTGATACTATCAAGATTTGCTCTGGAGACTGGCCCTAACCCCCGGGATCTTCTTTGCAATACTACATTTAAATACTATATTTTCTGAAATTTGACATGGTGATACACTGTGAAATGTAGATGTGCAAAAGGGGTTAAAAAATTTACTGAGGCTGAGGTCAAGGTCATCATACTGGTCATGTTTACTAAAAATAGACAATTTTGGGTACCGTTCTCGGAGTCCAAACGTCTAATCTTTTTGAAATTGGACATGGTGATACACTAATATTTAGATGTGCAGTAGGGGTTTAAAAAGTCCAAGGTTGACCTATAGCTATCACCACGTGTGTTGACTTTGGAAATATGTTTCATATTTTGTTCTTATTTTACTTGCAGAAAAGCTTTGTGACATTTGAAGAAACTCAAGTTCCTCATTATTAAGCAGGCATTAATGCAGGGATACAAAGTATAAATAAGTCCCTTTGTTTTGAAACGGGAAAATATGCACTGTAGGCGCATAATATACATAATATACAACACTTGATATACCGCCATATCTAGCTATCATAAGCTACTCTAAAGTGCTTTACAGTACATAAATATATATTAATCAATACAATATTGAGGAATTCGCAGGAGCTGCCTTATCAGGCACTAACTGCTAGTCCTATGCCACCTGGCTAATATCTCCCTATGTGTGTATACCTGTGTGTGGGCTAGAGATGTAATGTGTTCTGTTTGTAGTGGGACCGTGCTTCCAACGACATCATTTATAGTGCCACCTCACTTGAATGCTATAGAACAGATACGGCACCATCCACCCCTGACCATTTCATACTCCACCTGGGTTGTTGGGGTTGTGTGGGCAGGAGAAAAATACTTTCTCTGAATATCCATGCATAGGACGACTTCAGGGATCAAACCCTGGGCGCCTGCATGGAAGGCCGGAGTGTTAGCCACTCGACCAATCTGCCCATGACCCGCAGGCCACCCAGTGAGGGGCCCAGCTGGAGCTACGGGGAGAGTACAAGAGGATAACATTTTCAATTTTTGTTTATTGCTATTCATTATAAACATTTTGAATCAATCATCGAATATTCATTTGAATAAAGCATGTATGTTCCTGTTGTGATATTGTATACCATTAACAGGGTCAGCTATAAAGTGTCGTAAAATATCGGCAATGACAGCATACACACAAGGAAAATGAACTAAATTACTTGGTCATGAAACTAACAGGAAATAGAAACAAAATTTAATACAAAACAGATATTCATGTGGTAGTACTTTAGTTACAAGTTTGAGAATTTTTAACTAAAATAGGGCAAAATAAAGTTAAGATAGGGGAAATAATGCCAAAGTTGAAGAGGGGAATTGACCCATATTCAGTTATAAAAAGGCCTGTATATATCCATGTTAAGTGTTTGAAAGGTTTTTAGATAAATTTGTACTGCTTATTAATAAAAAAAAATGTGTTTCAAGAATAATTGTTATGAATTTTTACAAGGCCATAATTTTGAAATTTATGGGGTTTTTTTTTATGATTTTCATCAGGAATGCCACGAAAGAGCAGAAAATCTAGAGCTACCAGTGAACGAATCCAACGTGCAAAGCAGCTCAGTGAATCTTCATGCCCCGGAGAGCGTTCCACGGAGGGTAAATATTAGGTGACCTCGGGGTGTCAAACGATCCCTTTTAGAGCCTTCTCTTACTGAAGCTTGTTGGGTAAATTCCAACTGCAAGCAGCCACATGTTCATGACAAGTTTAGCCCCACTTTGTTGAAAAAGGGAATGGTGGGGAGGAGGAATGGCTGGGAGGGGGGATGGTTGGGTGGAGAAATGGCTGGAAGGGGGAATGATTTGGTGGAGAAATGGCTGGAAGGGGGAATGGTTTGGTGGAGAAATGGCTGGGAGGGGGAATGGTTTGGTGGAGAAATGGCTGGGAGGGGGGGGAGGAGGAATGGTTTGGTGGAGAAATGGCTGGGAGGGGGAATGGTCAGGAAGGGAATAGCAGGGTGGAGGAATGGTCAGGAGGGGGAATGGTCAGGAGAGGGAATGGCCCGGAGGGGGAATGGCTGGGAGGAGGAATGGCCAGGAGGGGAAATGGTCAGGAAGGGAATGGCAGGGTGGAAGAAAGGTGAAAAAGAGGAATGGCCGGGATGGGGAATGGAGAGGGAATGACAGGGATGAAGAATCAGTGTGGTGTAGGATTACTATGTACATTTTTGTTTTGTAATCTGCTTCAATTTACTATATGTGTGTATGTGTGCTGGAGACAGAGTATGTTGGTGTATTTGCATCCTTGTGATAGCGCAGATCTGATGTCAACATTATAGTGCTGTCTTACTGAAATACCATGCCGATGGCACCAGGCACAGCATTCCACCCAGTCACATTATACTGACAATGGGTGAACCAGTTGCTTTCAATCCCTAATTGCTGAACATAAGGCAGAGAATAACAACTACCATTTTTAAGGACTTTGGTATGTCCCTGCATGGGGACAGATCCCATTGCCTTCCTTACCTGGGCAAGTGTTCGACATTAAAGCTAAGAGTCAGGTATCGCCAAGCTAGGCACTACGAAACAAATCATAATATTTAGAAAAGAGAGAATTTTAAAAATCCTATATATCGCATGGGTGCAGCAGTTTTATTTTGGTCACTTTCGTGTCCCCAATTCTGCAGGGGAAGGGGTTGGGGGTTGCTGTCCCTGGGTGCTCTTGATTGGTCAGCGACCTGCCTTTATCAGATCCTAGCTTGAACATGGAGTGTATGGCGCGTATAGTGATCACTCTGTCTAGTTGGCTTCTACCCCAAAGGTGATGTACAACATCTCTTCAACTTCTGAACCCGATTACATTCTGGTGCTTATATTATCTGTCAATGATAAAAGGACCAATTTTGAAGTAAAAGACTCAATAGCTGGCACAGGTAATCGTATGAACCTTTCTCTGATTTGAGGATGTATAGCAGAACATATACATGACCCCCATTCACTTTACTGGAGTCTGCTAATGAGTAATCCTGGGATCCCGGACCTCTGACTCGGAAATCTTACAATATGTCTGTTGAGTTATTGCAGTCAGGAGGACCTTGGATATTTAGCCTAGTTAGCATAGGGCATATATTGAAACCTTATGATTACTATACCTCCAGTTGAGGATCTATTGTAACATATATTGACTTCAATTTTTTTTTTTATTGCATTGGTTCAGTAAGGAAACAGAGGAGCAGATGTTCTAAATCAGTTGCCATTGAACGGATGAAGCTGGAGCGCCCAGAATATCTGGGAGACACTTTGTACTTTGGTGAGAATTCCATCCAAGATAATCATAATCATGTGACTACAAGTTGTCACCACCTTCCCTTGTAGCTCTGGGGTAAATCTTCTATTGACCAATCAGAAGCTAGGTGACCACAGGTTGTCACCACCAGACCTTAGGGAACCTTCTCCTATAGCTCTGGGGTAAATCTTCTATTTACCAATCAGTAGCTAGGTGACCACAGGTTGTCACCACCTGACCTTAGAGGACCTTCCCTTATAGCTGTGGGGTAAATATTCTCTTGACCAATCAGAAGCTAGGTGACCACAGGTTGTCACCACCAGACCTTAGGGAACCTTCTCCTATAGCTCTGGGGTAAATCTTCTATTTACCAATCAGTAGCTAGGTGACCACTGGTTGTCACCACCTGACCTTAGAGGACCTTCCCTTATAGCTGTGGGGTAAATATTCTCTTGACCAATCAGTAGCTAGGTGACCACAGGTTGTCACCACCAGACCTTAGAGAACCTTCTCTTATAGCTGTGGGGTAAATCTTCTATTGACCAATCCGTAGCTAGGCGACCACAGGTTGTCACCACAAGACCTTAGCGAACCTTCCCTTATAGCTGTGGGGTAAATCTTCTATTGACCAATCAGTAGCTAGGCGACCAAAGGTTGTCACCACCAGACCTTAGAGAACCTTCTCTTATAGCTGTGGGGTAAATCTTCTATTGACCAATCCGTAGCTAGGCGACCACAGGTTGTCACCACAAGACCTTAGCGAACCTTCCCTTATAGCTGTGGGGTAAATCTTCTATTGACCAATCCGTAGCTAGGCGACCACAGGTTGTCACCACAAGACCTTAGCGAACCTTCCCTTATAGCTGTGGGGTAAATCTTCTATTGACCAATCCGTAGCTAGGCGACCACAGGTTGTCACCACAAGACCTTAGCGAACCTTCCCTTATAGCTGTGGGGGAAATCTTCTATTGACCAGTCAGAAGCTAGGTGACCACAGGTTGTCACCACCAGACCTTAGGGAACCTTCGCCTATAGCTCTGGGGTAAATCTTCTATTTACCAATCAGTAGCTAGGTGACCACTGGTTGTCACCACCTGACCTTAGAGGCCCTTCCCTTATAGCTGTGGGGTAAATATTCTATTGACCAATCAGTAGCTAGGTGACCACAGGTTGTCACCCCCAGACCTTAGAGGACCTTCCCTTATAGCTGTGGGGTAAATCTTCTATTGACCAATCCGTAGCTAGGCGACCACAGGTTGTCACCACAAGACCTTAGCGAACCTTCCCTTATAGCTGTGGGGTAAATCTTATATTGACCAATCAGAAGCTAGGTGACCACAGGGTGTCACCACCAGACCTTAGCGAACCTTCCCTTATAGCTATGGGGTAAATCTTCTATTGACCAATCAGAACCTAGGTGACCACAGGTTGTCACCACCAGACCTTAGCGAACCTTCCCTTATAGCTATGGGGTAAATCTTCTATTGACCAATCAGAACCTAGGTGACCACAGGTTGTCACCACCAGACCTTAGAGAACCTTCCCTTATAGATGTGGGGTAAACATTCAAGTGACCATTTTGTAGCTAGCTAGATAACCAGGGGTTGCGGATTGCCACCTTCAAGCCTTATAGAGCTTTCCCTTTCATTTTAAAACCTCTGACTGCCTCTTGGTGTACAAAATCTTCCAGATCTGTAAATCCTACCCTCAAAAATATAATCGATTGGGAACACCAATTTCTCTTATAATACTGATGAACAAGTTTCTATCGAGTCTCCTAAAAAGTTGAGCACTTCAGCAGAATGTTTGTCAACAACAAGACATCAAGAAGGTGTTTTTTTTTGTCTTAAATATGTTTTTCCATGTTTATCGTTTATCTGACGGTTTACATCTCTGAAAATTATAAAAAAAAATATAGAAATATTAACAGCATGACACATTTAGTTGGTTACATGACCATAATATTCATAAGTAATTTTCATAGAAATAACGAAGATTTTTTATCTGCAACTTTAAGAAAGAAATTCATGATTGTATTTATGTTTCAGCTAACATCAAGGGTGAACCATACGTCACCCAGGCGTTAGGTATACTGCAGAGTTATGATGCTGTCATGGAAAAGTTGGGCAGTCCTCTCCAAATGCATGATATATCTTCTGATCCAAATGAAAACATGATTGATAGATTGGCTGGCAAAGTCCAGGTAATCGGTCGCACAGGAAGACAAAATCCTAAACTCTGATAGATTGGCTGGCAAAGTCCCGGTAATCGGTCGCACAGGAAGACAAAAACCTAAACTCTGATTGATTGGCTGGCAAAGTCCAGGGAATCGGTCGCACAGGGAGACAAAATCCTAAACTCTGATAGATTGGCTGGCAAAGTCCAGGTTATCGGTCGCCCAGGAAGACAAAATCCTAAACTCTGATAGATTGGCTGGCAAAGTCCAGGTTATCGGTTGCACAGGAAGACAAAATCTTAAACTCTGATGTCAAAATATTGATCTGTTGGTCATTCAGAAGTTCAAAAGTTTTTTAACTCACCTTGTTTCCAAATAACCAAAAGGCAAAGGATGATGACATTTTGCCAGTGATATGCTGGGATGAAGGGACATCAATTTTGTTGAAATCTTGAACCACTTTCAAGGTCACAGGGGTCAAATTTGTTGAAAACTTTCAACAGAATAGCCAAGAGATCTAGGATGATATTTGGTCAGTAGCATGCTGGGATATACAGAGCTATTAATTTTGTTGAAATCTTGAACCACTTTCAAAAGCATAGGTCAAAACTGTCAAAACCTATAAATAACATTTTCTGGTATTAAACCAAGAAACCTACAAAGTGAAGAGTTGATATTTTCCCAGCAGCATACTGGGTTGAATGGTTATACAGATAATAGGTCTTTATAAAATTTGACCTCTGTAACCTTGAAAATGGGTCGAAGATTTCAAGAAAATTGATAGCCCTGTATCCTAGCAGGCTACTGGCATAATTCATCACCCCCTGCCTCCTGGTTTTTCAGGTATATGTTATTAAACTTCCAAATAACCTAGAGATCTATAAACAAGGATGATCACACGGTTAGACACGAACGATTATTGCTTGATAGTCCACAGGACTAGTTGAATAGATTATTTACTAGTCCTTCATCAATGTAACCAGTCCAAGATTCCTGATAAGGAAACCTCACAATCTACAGCGCGAAACATCAAAAATAATCGACTGTAGGGGACTTAAAATAACTACTGCCATAAAAATATGGTGAAGTTTTACGTTTTTTTTTACAATTAGTAGCATGCAATATATCTTATTTTAAGCAGTTTTCTAAATTTTAAAAAGGACTATTTTTATTTTATAATCATATTTTCACAAGTCCAAAGGACCAGTCAGTTAGGTTAGGTGATTCACTAGTCCAACTCCTTGCTGAAATCTACTAGTCCAGGTCTAGCAGACTAGTGCTAGTGTCGACCCCTAGATGATATTTCGTGGTAGGACAAGAGGCTTACGAGTTTGTTCAAATGAAAAAAGGGTTCTTACACCAGTAAAATAAAAGTTCAATACGCAATGAAAATTCTATGACAGAATGCGTCCCACAAAGCTATCAGTGAATTTTCCTTTACATTTCTTCATTAACATGAACACTGATGCATGTGTCAAAGGGGTTGTATCACAGAGGGGGGTGGGGGGTTCACAGTGTTTTGTCAAACTATTTGTTAAGTGTGTTTTAAAATGCATGGGGATTTACTTGATTGATTCTTCTTGTGAATTGTCAATTTTGGATTAACTGCTGTCCTTGACAATATATGAACAATGTGATTCGTTGTTAACCCTTTCACCACTGTACACCATTATGAACTCATCCGGATCAATGCATGGTAGAATTTACTGAAGTTACACAGGGTTGAAAGGGTTAATTATCACAGAGTAAAGTCTTTAACCATTTTTTTTTTTTATTCAGGTGAAGATTCCTTTGACAGGGTCAAAAGGATCCTCAGCATATTTGTACATCTGGGCAAGGAGACCGCCAATAACTGGGACGTAAGTACATACTATACCTGACCTGTAAATGGGCATACTTGCCAACCCTCCCTGTTTAGGAGGGAGACTCCCGATTTTGGACCCTAAAAGTTAGCATTGTCAACCTGTGAATTTGCTTAACTATTCCTATTTTTTAAGTTCTGATGATTTCATCTGAAAGAACAGCCTAAAAGATGTCATTTAAAAGTGCTTTTCTCCCACTAGGGTGTACATACCCCGCATCTTATTTATGCTCTTTATTATGAGTACACACCATCTCCCCGATTGAAATTTTAAAATGTTGGCAAGTATGAATGTGGGGAGGGGGTGCTAGTCCTAAACACAGTATAATGTGTGTTGTGGGTTATTGGTGAGGGGAGGGGGTACTAGTCCTAAACACAGTATAATGTGTTGTGTGGGTTATTGGTGAGGGGAGGGGGGGCTAGTCCTAAACACAGTATAATGTGTATTGCGGGTTATCTGTGAGGGGAGGGGGTGCTAAAAATACCCGCACCAGAATCCCCATTTACTATGGAATACCTTTCACCAGAATCCCCATTAACTATAAATACCTGCACCAGAACCCCTCTATACTATAGAATACCCTCACCAGAACCCCTCTATACTATAGAATACCCTCACCAGAACCCCTCTATACTATAGAATACCCTCACCAGAACCCCTCTATACTATAGAATACCTTCACCAGAACCCACACCATCTCCCCGATTGAAATTTTAACATGTTGGCAAGTATGAATGTGGGGAGGGGGTGCTAGTACTAAACACAGTATAATGTGTGTTGTGGGTTATTGGTGAGGGGAGGTGGTGCTAGTCCTAAACACAGTATAATTTGTGTTGTGGGTTATTGGTGAGGGGAGGGGGTGCTAGTCCTAAACACAGTTTAATGTGTGTTTTGGGTTATTGGTGAGGGGAGGGGGTGCTAGTCCTAAACACAGTGTAATGTGTGTTGTGGGTTATTGGTGAGGGGAGGTGGTGCTAGTCCTAAACACAGTATAATTTGTGTTGTGGGTTATTGGTGAGGGGAGGGGCGGCTAGTCCTAAACACAGTATAATGTGTATTGCGGGTTATTTGTGAGGGGAGGGGGTGCTAAAAATACCCGCACCAGAATCCCCATTTACTAAAGAATACCTTTCACCAGAATCCCCATTAACTAAAAATACATGCACCAGAATCCCCATAAACTATAAATACCTGCACCAGAATCCCAATTTTCTATAGAATATCTTTCACCAGAATCCCCATTTACTATAGAATACCTTTCACCAGAATCCCCATTTACAATAGAATATCTTTCACCAGAATCCCCATTAACTATAAATACCTGCACCAGAATCCCCAATAACTATAAATACCAGCACCAGAATCCCCATTAACTATAGAATACCTTTCACCAGAATCCCCAATAACTATAAATATCCGCACCAGAATCCCCATTTACTATGGAATACCTTTCACCAGAATCCCCATTTACAATAGAATATCTTTCACCAGAATCCCTGTTAACTATAAATACCGGCACCAGAATCCCCATTAACTATAGAATGCCTTTCACCAGAATCCCCAATAACTATAAATATCCGCACCATAATCCCCATTTACTATGGAATACCTTTCACCAGAATCCCCAATAACTATAAATATCCGCCCCAGAATCCCCATTTACTATGGAATTCCTTTCCCCAGAATCCCCATTTACAATAGAATATCTTTCACCAGAATCCCCATTAAATATAAATACCTGCACCAGAATCCCCAATAACTATAAATATCCGCACCATAATCCCCATTTACTATGGAATACCTTTCACCAGAATCCCAATTAACTATAAATACCCACACCAGAATCCCCATTTACTTTAGAATATCTTTCACCAGAATCACTGTTAACTATAAATACCTGCCCCAGAATCCCCATTAACTATAAATACCTTTCACCAGAATCCCCAATAACTATAAATATCCGCACCATAATCCCCATTTACAATAGAATACCTTTCCCCAGAATCCCCATTTACAATAGAATATCTTTCAACAGAATCCCCATTTACTATAGAATATCTTTTACCAGAATCCCCATTAACTATAAATACCCGCACCAGAATCCCCATTTACAATAGAATATCCTTCACCAGAATCCCCATTTACAATAGAATACCTTTCACCAGAATCCCCATTTACAATAGAATATCTTTCACCAGAATCCCTGTTAACTATAAATACCTGCACCAGAATCCCCATTAACTATAAATACCCGCACCAGAATCCCCATTTACTATAGAATATCTTTCACCAGAATCCCCATTAACTATAAATACCCGCACCAGAATCCCCATTAACTATAAATACCCGCACCAGAATCCCAATTAACTATAAATACCCACACCAGAATCCCCATTTACTATAGAATATCTTTTACCAGAATCCCCATTAACTATAAATACCTTTCACCAGAATCCCCATTTACAATAGAATACCTTTCACCAGAATCCCAATTAACTATAAATACCCGCACCAGAATCCCAATTAACTATAAATACCCACACCAGAATCCCCATTTACTTTAGAATATCTTTCACCAGAATCCATATTTACTATAGAATACCTTTCGCCTGAATCCCCATTTACAATAGAATTCCTTTCACCAGAATCCCCATTAACTATAAATACCTGCACCAGAACCCCTCTATACTATAGAATACCCTCACCAGAACCACTCTATACTATAGAATATCTTTCACCAGAATCCCTGTATACTATAGAATACCCTCACCAGAATCCCCATTAACTATAGATTACCTTTCACCAGAACCCCTCTATACTATAGAATACCCTGACCAGAACCCCTCTATACTTTAGAATACCCTCACCAGAATCCCTCTATACTATATAATAACCTCAACAGAACCCCTCTATACTATAGAATACCCTCACCAGAACCCCTCTATACTATAGAATACCCTCACCAGAATCCCTCTATACTATATAATATCCTCACCAGAACCCCTCTATACTATATAATACCCTCAACAGAACCCCTATATACTATAGAATACCCTCACCAGAACCCCTCTATACTATAGAATACCTTCACCAGAACCCCTCTATACTATAGAATCCCCTCACCAGAACCCCTATATACTATAGCATTCCCTCACCAGAACCCCTCTATACTATAGAATCCCCTCACCAGAACCCCTCTATACTATAGAATCCCCTCACCAGAACCCCTCTATACTATATAAAACCCTCAACAGAACCCCTATATACTATAGAATCCCCTCACCAGAACCCCTCTATACTATAGAATACCCTCACCAGAACCCCTATATACTATAGCATACCCTCACCAGAACCCCTCTATACTATAGAATACCCTCATCAGAACCCCTATATACTATAGAATACCCTCACCAGAACCCCTGTATACTATAGAATACCCTCACCAGAATCCCTCTATACTATAGAATACCCTCATCAGAACCCCTATATACTATCGAATACCCTCAACAGAACCCCTCTATACTATAGAATACCTTCACCGGAACCCCTGTATACTATAGAATACCCTCACCAGAACCCCTGGATACTATAGAATACCCTCACCAGAACCCCTGGATACTATAGAATACCCTCACCAGAACCCCTGTATACTATAGAATACCCTCACCAGAACCCCTCTATAATATAGCATACCCTCACCAGAACCCCTCTCTACTATAGAGCACCCTCACCAGAATCCCTCCATACTATAGAATACCCTCAACAGAACCCCTCATACTATAGAATACCCTCACCAGAACCCCTCTATACTATAGAATACCTTCACCAGAACCCCTCTTTACTATAGATTACCTTTCACCAGAATCCCTGTAAACTATCGCATTGTTAACAAGATAAGTCATTTATCAAATAATGTCTTGTTAATTGAACACTGATAAAAGGCTTTTTGCATGACTACTATTGACCAAAACAAAGACAAGGGTTTTTATTTAGAACTCAGGATCTTTTTAAAAATAAATTTGCACCGTTTTCAATATATATATATTTACAGCCCCTTGTGGTATTGTCATATTTAAATAGTTAAACAGACTTCATATTGTTTACTATTAATGGTAATATATTTGCTGCACTTACTCCAACCTAGGTCTTTCCAAATCAAATGAGATTTTGAACAGTTCTTTGTCATATATATAGTATTCATCACATATGTTTCTGGAGTTTTATACTTTTAGCCCACCATCATCTGATGGTGGGCTATTCAAATCACCCTGCGTCCATGGTCCGTCGTCTGTCCGTCGTCCGTCGTCCATCCTTAAATAATTCTTGTTATCGCTATTTCTCAAGAAGTACCAGAGGGATCTTTCTCAAATTTTATATGTTGGTTCCCCTTGGTCCTTAGCTGTGCAGGGCAATTTTAGAGACTGATCGGATAAACAACATGGACAACAGGCAGCCATCTTGGAGTTTGATAGTGTAGGTTTGTTACCGCTATTTCTCGGGAAGATCTATAGAGATCTTTCTTAAATTTTATATGTAGGTTCCTCTTGGTCCTAGCTGTGCAGGCCAATTTTAGAGACTGATCGGATAAACAACATAGCTGACAGGCAGCCATCTTGGATTTTGATAGTGTAGGTTTGTTACCGCTATTTCTCGGGAAGATCTATAGGGATCTTTCTTAAATTTTATATGTAGGTTCCTCTTGGTCCTAGCTGTGCAGGGCAATTTTAGAGACTGATCGGATAAACAACATGGACGACAGGCAGCCATCTTGGATTTTGATAGTGAAAGTTTGTTATCGCTATTTCTTGGGAAGTACCAGAGGGATCTTTCTCAAATTTTAAATGTAGGTTCCCCTTGATCCCTCGTTGTGCGTATTATATTTTGAGACTGATCATAAAAACAAAATGGAATAAAAGAACTAAACAGATCTTTCTCATATTGCAATGATCGATTCTATTTCTTTCACATTAAGTACTGTACTAGTAAACATGTGAAATGACAAACTCACTTTGAAGGTTGGCTTTCATACACATCAGTATTAAGTTTAGATCAAAAGTTACCTCAAGGTGCATTTACTGTTAACATGACTCGATCAAACAGATTAGAGGAAAGAAGGGAAAAGATCGAACTGACAAAGAACTAATGAAGATGGTACAATGTTGGGCGCCAAGATCCCTCTGGGATCTCTTGTTTAAGTTTATTTATGAAGAGAAACATCAGTGAATCTACAGTATCTTCCTAATATCTTATTACGAGCCAATCTGGAATACACCAATATACTGTAAACATACATATTTTAGCGCTTTTCAAAATTATGAATGCACTAACTGAAGTTCTTGTATATTGTTCTCTAGTGCATATTTTCTGGTTGCGCCAATTCATCAATGCACAAAATCTGTTAAAATTTGATAATGCGCTAAAATTAGAATGCACTAAAATAAGTAAATTTACAGTATATCTGTCATGTTTTCATCAGTTATTATTTCCCGCTACCAAATTCAAGTCCTGATAGAATTAAGAATGTATGAAGCAATGGACAATTATCTTAACATACCAGTCATTGATACTAAGGAATTCGAAGATGTTATCTCCTTTGTTTGAAGTTGAAATAAAATTGTAGCCATTACATTTTTCAGAACCCGGAAGAAAGAAATTAAAAATTGGACCTTAAAGCAACTAGATATAGAGCTGGGGCCATTGCATGGCTGGACATTCTATGTGAATACCGATCTATGTAACAGTGATGAAACACTACAAATCAGGTTTTCACATTCCAGATGATTTTTGGGGTAATATGCGATTAGAATAAAACAAGGTTACAAGTCAGGAAGGTGGGGAAAGTTTATTGTGAAAACAGAAATGTACAATTGATGATGTCATTAGAAATAATAGTTACGGTAAATCTTCGGCCCAGTTCGAACAAAAATAAATTATTATAGTCAATCTTGTTCGCATCACACAAAATCAAAGCCGCTAAGATAAAAAGAATTTAAAATAATTTGAGTCAGCACCGAAAACAATCACGGCAAATTGTCAAGTCGTTGCAAAGGGACAGCTACGGCCTATTATGATATATTTGATAGTCATGGCGATGAATAACAGTACATACGTCTTTCTTATATTTACTTACATATATACATATAAAGGTATTTTGATAATTCAGACTCCACTATTTGATAAGGGGGACATTTCCAGAAACATTTCAGTTGATAAAAGTGGTCAGTATTTGTATTGTAGCCATATGTGAATGATGAAGATATGTTTTAGTGGTTGTGATATACCAGAACTTCTGAGAAGCTAGGCCTTTTGAGGTTTATGGAGCAGGAAATCTGCTAACGTTTTAAAAAATGTACAATATTGTAAGGTCATATTAGAAATCACCTTGTGCTCCTATTGTACCCAGCGCCAATGTGTTTCCTACATTTTCTGATTTTCATTTCAATGATATCATGGTGTATTTAGGGGTGAATGTTGTTGTACCTTATTGAAGGCTGTTCGTGTGATAGTGACCAAATGTTGTACCTTATTGAAGGCTGTTCGTGTGATAGTGACCGTAACTTGTACCTTTTTGAAGGCTGTACGTGTGATAGTGGCCGAATGTTGTACCTTATTGAAGGCTGTTCGTGTGATAGTGACCAGATGTGGTACCTTATTGAAGGCTGTTCGTCTGATAGTGACCGTAACTTGTTCCTTTTTGAAGGCTGTACGTGTGATAGGGGCCGAATGTTGTACCTAATTAAAGGCTGTACGTGGTGTGATAGTGGCCGAGTGTTGTACCTTATTGAAGTCTGTTCGTGTGATAGTGACCAGATGTGGTACCTTATTGAAGGCTGGACGTGTGATAGTGACCGACTGATGTACCTTATTGAAGGCTTTACGTGTGATAGTGGCCGGATGTTGTACCTTATTGAAGTCTGTTCGTGTGATAGTGACCAAATGTTGTACCTTATTGAAGTCTGTTCGTGTGATAGTGACCGTAACTTGTACCTTTTTGAAGCCTGTACGTGTGATAGTGGCTTAATGTTGTACCTTATTGAAGTCTGTTCGTGTGATAGTGACCGTAACTTGTTCCTTTTTGAAGGCTGTACGTGTGAAAGTGACCGAATGTTGTAACTTATTGAAGGCTGTACTTGTGATAGTGGACGAATGTTGTACCTTATAGAAGGCTGTACGTGTGATAGTAACCGAATGTTGTACCTTGTTGAAGGCTGTACGTGTGATAGTCACCGAATGTTGTACCTCATTGAAGGCTGTACGTGGGATAGTGGGCACGTGTTGTACCTTATTGAAGTCTGTTCGTGTGATAGTGACCGAATGTTGTACATTATTGAAGGCTGTACGTGTGACAGTGGCCGAATGTTGTACCTAATTAAAGGCTGTACGTGGTGTGATAGTGGCCGAATGTTCAGTCATTGTATATATCGCTTTATTGGATTCATGCTTGATATTAAATGTTTATTGATCTCAATATTAGCTGTCTTCTTTTGGTGCAGGAACTAGTAGAAGAAGGAACACAAACCCTAGATGGAGTCTGGGTTGAATGATAATAATAATAATTTGAGGTTCTTATATACCGCTTTATCACAACCTAGTTCATAGGTCGTTTCAAAGCAGTTCACAAATTATTATCTGTGGTTATAGGGCCTTTGTAACCAGCCAATTTCTTTCTCAACTCACATACAGCCGGTGCTGCCATTTTGACACCAACAGCTAGCATTCAACAATTCTAGCACTGCTCAACCACTTACTCATTTACAGCTGAGTAGACTGGAACAAGCGGAGTGAAGTATACCTACCACTAGACTACCGTGTCTCACAACCTTTCGGTCATGAGCTCGGCATCCTACCACTAGACTACCGTGTCTCACAACCCTTTGGTCACGAGCTCGGCATCCTACCACTAGACTATCGTGTCTCACAACCCTTCGGTCACGAGCTTGGCATCCTACCACTAGACTACCGTGTCTCACAACCCTTTGGTCACGAGCTCAGCATCCTACCACTAGGCTACCGTGTCTCACAACCCTTCGGTCACGAGCTTGGCATCTTACCACTAGACTACCGTGTCTCACAACCCTTTGGTTGTCTATATGTCACTCTTTCTTCCAGTGTCAACTTTTCAATCTGAACGCCTTCCTCCGAATGTCCAAGAAGTCTTAAGGGGATGATATTTTGCCAATAGCATGCTGAGGTGAAGGGCTTTCAAGTTTGTTCAAAAGAATGACCTTGACCAACTTTAATGGTCACAGGGGTAACATTTGTAAAACCCATTGAACATCTCCTTATGAATAACTAAGAAGCCAAGGGTGATGATATTTGGCCTATAGCATGCCGGTATAGAAGGATGTGTATGTCGGGAATGACCTTGAACCACTTTAAAGGTCATGAGAGTCAAATATGTTAAAACATTTAAATGACTTATAAATATGCAGTAGATCTGAGGTGATATATGACCACTGGCATGGTGGGATGAAGAGCTATCAAGTTTGTTTAAATGAGTAACCTTGACCCATTTTGAAGGTAGCAAAGGTCAAATACGTAAATGTTACAATCTTTAAACAACTTTTGAATAACCAAGGGGCCAAGAGAAGATATTTGAATACAAGCATGCTTAAAAAAAGATCAGTAAAGTTCGTTTGAATGAATTATCTTGCTTCAATTACAAGGTCCTAAGGGTCAATTTTGTGGCTAGTAGTATGGTGAAGTAACCAGGTATCAGCTGATTCTAATGAATGCCCTTGACCCACTTTAAGGTCGGGGTCAATTTTATAAATAAATTAAAATGAATGTTTCTTATTTAACAGGAGGCTGCTAAATATGATGATATTAGGCCAGAGGCAGGAATGAAGGCAAATCACTTCTGTCCCAATAAATGACCTTGACTCACCTTTAAGTTCATGACCAGATGAAAGGCTATGATGTTGGTTTAAATGAATGATCTTGACTTCGGAGATAAAAGGGCTCCATTTTATTAAAACATTGAAACAGCTTCTTATCAATAATCCAGAGACACACAGTTTTGATATTTAGTCATAAGCATGCTTGGAAAAGGGCTGATATTTAGTCATGAGCATGCTGGGAAAAGGGCTGATATATGGTCATAAGCATGCAGGGGAAAGGGCTGATAATTGGTCATAAACAAGCTTGGAAAAGGGCTGATATTTAGTCATAAGCATGATAGGGAAAGTGTTGATATTTGGTCATAGCATGCTGGGGAAAGGGCCAATATTTGGTCATCAGCTTGCTGGGAAAACGACTGATATTTAGTCATAAGGATGCAAGGAAAAGGGCCGATATTTGGTCATAAGCATGCTGGGAAAAGGGCTTTCATGGAGGGGAACAACCTTGACCAACTTTCAAGGTCACGGGAATGAAAAAATCATTCGAACAACTTCTCCTGAAAATTTGGTTATAAGCATGCAGGGAAAAGGTTTGATATTTAGTCATAAACATATTGAGTAAAGCGCTGTAGTTTGGTCATAAGCATGCAGGGCAAAGGGCCGATATTTGGTCATAATCATGCTGGGAAAATGGTTGATATTTGGTCATAAGCTTGCTGGGAAAAGGGCAGATATTTGGTCATAAGAATGCTTTGGAAAGGGCTGAAAAATAGTCATAAACATATTGAGCAAAGCGCTGTAGTTTGTTCATAAGCATACTAGGAAAAGGGCAGATATATGTTCATAAGCATGCTTTGAAAAGGGCAGATATATTGCCATAAACATACCGTTAAAATGGATGATATTTGGTCATAAGCTTGCTGCGAAAAGGGCTGATATTTGGTCATAAGATTGCTGGGAAAAGGGATGATATTTGGTCATAAGATTGCTGGGAAAAGGGATGATATTTGGTCATAAGTATGCTGGAAAAAGGGATGATATTTGATCATAAGCATGCTTGAAAAAGGGCTGATATTTCCTCATAGGCATGCTGGGGAAAGGACTGATATTTGGTCATAAGATTGCTGGGAAATGGGATGATATTTGGTCATAAGCATGCTTGAAAAAGGGCTGATATTTCCTCATAGGCATGCTGGGGAAATGACTGATATTTGGTCATGAGCCTGCTGGGATAAGGGATGATATTTGGTCATAATCATGCTGGGAAAAGGGCTGATATTTGGTCATAAACATGCTGGGAAAAGGGCTGATATATGGTCTTAAGCATGCTGGTAAAATGGATGATATTTGGTCATAAGCATGCAGGAAAATGGTTAATATTCGGATATAATCATGTGTGGAAAAGGGCTTTCAGGACGGGGAACAACCTTGACCAAATTTCAAGGGCAGATATATGTTCATAAGTATGCCAAGAAACGGGCTGATATTTGGTCATAATCATGCTTGGAAAAGGGATGATATTTGGTCATAAGCATGCTGGGAAAAGGGCAGATATATGTTCATAAATATGCTAAGAAACGGGCTGATATTTGGTCTTAAGCATACTAGGAAAAGGGCAGATATATGTTCATAAGCATGCTTTGAAAAGGGCAGATATATTGCCATATGCATACCGTTAAAATAGATGATATTTGGTCATAAGCTTGCTGCGAAAAGGGCTGATATTTGGTCATAAGATTGCAGGGAAAAGGGCTGATATTTGGTCATAAGAGTGCTGGGAAAAGGGATGATATTTGGTCATAAGTATGCTGGGAAAAGGGCTGATATTTGGTCATAAGCATGCTTGGAAATGGTTAATATTCGGATATAAGCATGTGTGGAAAAGGGCTTTCATGGAGGGGAACAGCCATGACCAACTTTCAAGGTCACAAGGTGACAAAACAACTTCTCATGCTGAGATGAAGGGCTAACAAGTTTGTTCAAATGAATGACCTTCACCCATATTCAAGGTCACAGGGGTCAAATATTCTTCTGAATAACCAAGAGGCCTAGGATGATGATATTGGGCTAGTAACATGCTGGAATGAAGGGCTACACAGTTTGCTTAAACGAATGACCTTGACCTTTATACAAGGTCGCAGGGGTCAAATACGTTTAAATCTTTAAATGACTTGTTCTAAATAACCAAAAGGTCCAGAGTAATGATATTTGGCCAGAATCATGCTGGGATAGAAGGCTATAAAATCTGTTCAACTTAATGTCCTTGTTTGACTTTCAAGGTCACAGGCGTCATATGTTTAATCCTTTTAATAGGTTCTTATGAATCAAACACTGATGTTCTGCCTGTAGCTGTATTTTAGCCCACTTTTAAGATTACAAGTGTGAGATTAATACCAGGTGAGCGATTCAGGCCTATGGGGCCTCTTGTATTAAATTATTCTGTGATGTCATTTCTACCAGTTTTAAGGATCCCTGTGCCACTGTCAAAAAATAACCATGCATTGAAAAATGTTTTTTTCATGCATGACTATAACTTATTAAAAATCATTTATGAAAATAAAACCATACATCGCGGGACTTTTATCAGAAATAATAAAGATGAAATAAACAAAAAAACAATCAACAACAATGCTCTGAGTGTAAACAATCTGCGCGGCTAGACCGAGATTCGAACCCATGACTTCATATTGATATACTTTCGCTCTAACCGATTTGGCTACCTGGTCGACGATAGTGTCCTGGCACAAGTGAACTCGGGCTACAGTTACAATCCTAACGAAAGTTAAATAGAGGAGACCTTTAATGCCCTTGACCGTCTGATATAACTCACATCGCCTCTGAATAAGGACTGTCTTATCCACTTTTAAAACCATCCCGATCCAAGCTAAGGGATAACAAATGAATTCAGTAGCATGTATTACGTATCCTATATCTGGGCTGGGATGTAAGAAATGTCGCTTACCCGTGGCTCTTTAAATGTCGGCAGATTTAGGAACATTTCGGCGCTTATCTTTGGCGTGTATATGGCGTACCCGTTTGGCTATCTGCCCTCTACAGTCCTGGTCTGATTAAACCTTTATATGTTTGATCCCCTCGACAGCCTCCCATTCAGTAGCTGGGTGGGGCAGCACTCGAGAACATATTGAAATTACAAATTACGACCGCTACCGTAACACTAACGAACACCCGTCAATAAGTACCTGTTGAAGTCGGTATTGGAGTTGTGCCGAACGAGACGTTTTTGGACCTTTTTATTTTTATTTAACAGACATTTCGCAACTATTATATTGTCGTAAGTTCTTCCTTAAAGTCTGATTTGATTCCATTAACACCGGAAAGAAAAAAAAAATCTGATCTCGTCAGAGAGCTGGATGTTCACCAGTCTAAAATTATAGTTCACAGAAGAAATCCAGGACAATATGTTTACAGAATGAGGAGGGACGCCGGAGGATTTACCTGAACGGCTCAAGTGTCTTTTCGATTACACTCTACATTCACGGTAACCATTTTATAAATCATATAATTATTATTATTGATTTTTAATAAGTTAGGTTCTCATTTTATTCGTTTTATCCATCTTCCTGTTACCATTTCTACATTTCCTTCACTTTTCATTCATTCATTGATTCATGCATTGGTTCAATTTAGTTTTATGCACATTAATTCATTCATTCGTTTATTTCTTATCTATCGATTCGTTTATTTTCTACCTATTCGTTAATTTGTGTATTTATTAAATTGTTTTGAAATTTCATAAATATTTTATTGACATACACAAATTTAATTCGACTACTGCTCAAAGTCTATAAACCCGATCCAAGATTTTTGGATGTTGATGAAGTCAATCCATTATCACCATCAGTTTGTACAGGGCAACACGGTAGGCAGTGGGTGACCGAAATGTGTGTCATACAGGGCAACACGGTAGGCAGTGGGTGACCGAAATGTGTGTCATACGGGACCACACGATAGGCAGTGGGTGACCGAAATATGTGTCATACGGGACCACACGGTAGGCAGTGGGTATCCGAAATGTGTGTCATACGGGACCACACGGTAGGCAGTAGGTGACCGAAATGTATGTCATACGGGACCGAAATGTTTGTCATATGGGGCCACACGGTAGGTAGTGGGTGACCGAAATATGTGTCATACGGGACCGAAATGTGTGTCATACGGGACCGAAATGTGTGTCATACGGGACCGAAATGTGTGTCATACGGGACACCACGGTAGGTAGTGGGTATCCGAAATATGTGTCATACGGGACCGAAATGTGTGTCATACGGGACCGAAATGTGTGTCATACGGGACCACACGGTAGGTAGTGGGTATCTGAAATGTATGTCATACGGGACCGAAATGTTTGTCATATGGGGCCACACGGTAGGCAGTGGGTGACCGAAGTGTGCCAAACGGGACCACACGGTAGGCAGTGGGTGACCTATAGGTTGGGTCATAAGGGGCCACACGGAAGGCAGTGGGTGGCCTATAGGGTGGGTCATAAGGGGCCACACGGAAGGCAGTGGGTGGCCTATAGGGTGGGTCATAAGGGGCCACACGGAAGGCAGTTGGTAACCTATAGGTTGGGTCATAAGGGGGCACACGGTAGGCAGTGGGTGACCTATACGCTGGGTCAAAAGGGGCCACATGGTAGGCAGTGGGTGCCCTATAGGTTGGGTCATAAGGGGCCACATGGTAGGCAGTGGGTGACCTATAGGTTGGGTCATCAGGGGCCACATGGTAGGCAGTAGGTGACCTATAGGGTGGGTCAAAAGGGGCCACACGGTAGGCAGTGGGTAACCTACAGGTTGGGTCATAAGGGGCCACACGGAAGGCAGTGGGTGGCCTATAGGGTGGGTCATAAGGGGCCACACGGAAGGCAGTGGGTGGCCTATAGGGTGGGTCATAAGGGGCCACACGGAAGGCAGTGGGTGGCCTATAGGGTGGGTCATAAGGGGCCACACGGAAGGCAGTGGGTGGCCTATAGGGTGGGTCATAAGGGGCCACACGGAAGGCAGTGGGTGGCCTATAGGGTGGGTCATAAGGGGCCACACGGTAGGCTGTGGGTGACCTATAGGTTGGGTCATAACGGGCCACACGGTAGGCAGTGGGTGACCGAAGTGTGCCAAACGGGACCACACGGTAGGCAGTGAGTGACCTATAGGTTGGGTCATAAGGGGCCACCCGGTAGGCAGTGGGTGACCTATAGGTTGGGTCAAAAGGGGCCACATGGTAGGCAGTGGGTGACCTATAGGTTGGGTCATCAGGGGCCACATGGTAGGCAGTAGGTGACCTATAGGTTGGGCCAAAAGGGGCCACACGGTAGGCAGTGGGTAGCCTATAGGTTGGGTCATAAGGGGCCACCCGGTAGGCAGTGGGTGACCTATAGGTTGGGTCATCAGGGGCCACATGGTAGGCAGTAGGTGACCAATAGGTTGGGTCAAAAGGGGCCACACGGTAGGCAGTGGGTGCCCTATAGGTTGGGTCATAAGGGGCCACACAGTAGGCAGTGGGTAACCTATAGGTTGGGGCATAAGGGGCCACACGGTAGGCAGTGGGTGATCTATAGGTTGGGTCATAAGGGGCCACATGGTAGGCAGTGGGTGACCTATAGGTTGGGTCAGAAGGGGCCGCACGGTAGGCAGTGGGTGACCTATAGGTTGGGTCATCAGGGGCCACATGGTAGGCAGTAGGTGACCAATAGGTTGGGTCAAAAGGGGCCACACGGTAGGCAGTGGGTAACCTATAGGTTGGCTCATAAGGGGCCACATGGTAGGTAGTAGGTGACCTATATGTTGGGTCATAAGGGGCCACACGGTAGGCAGTGGGTGACCTTTAGGTAGGTCATACGGGACCATTTAGTTACGGGTATTAATAAAACGGTAGTTGTGATAAGAGACACGGAAGTAGTACGTGGATAAAAGGCAGCAGAATTAAATATTAGTATTACCCTTTTTATTCCGAATATACACGGGACACCGTCTCCTTTGTAGAAAATTTGTAGTTTAGGTATGCACTTTTGTTTTTCATATGGATAGATTGTGAAAGTTTCGTGTCTCGGTCAGCAATCTTCTACACTTGTCACATAAATAGCACCCCTATAATATTTGTTGACATACATCTTATAGAGAAATTATCAATTCTTTTTTATTGACCATCACAAGATTTAGTGCAGTAATCGTCCCGTTGTAGCTTTCACAGTTTCACAGTTTCACAATTTAATTACGTTTGAGGTAGTTGATGGTCCGGGAGTTATACGATTACTTTCGTTCCCTGCACCCCTGGAATATATCATGACAAAACCGAAGGTTCTGTACCCGCCGCCTGCCCCCAGTGAATGTACACAAGCTTGATCATTTGATGTACATCAAAATAATCGCGCGGCAGCGTACCGGTAATAAGTACAGGCATTGAAGGCCGTAGTCGCTCTTCTGTAATCTTCAAAGGAAAGGTATCAGCCTAGCCATTGATCAGGATGATTTAACTATATCCCTAAAAAGTCTAGTATTACTCTGAGCACACCAGTTTGGGTCCAAACATAGCTATACTGAAACTAATGCTCATGTCCCTGTGACCCCGGCCTACGATCGAGGGACAATGCTACATTTTGTCACAGCTAAACACTCTTGTTTTCGGCCGGTCGGGAGGCACAGTGGATAGCGCACTTGCCTTTCACCAAGGCGACCGGGGTTCGATTCCCCGATCGGACGTGAAAAGGTATGGGGTCACCTGCCCGACTACGTGGGTTTTCTCCCGGTACTCTGGTTTTCTCCCACAGTAAGACCCCCCGCGCGCTAACATCTGGCCCAACAAGAGTAATTAACATAAGTTGCAAAACTTGTTTCATATTTGTTGTTAAATAAATAAAGTTTATATTTATATATAACACTCTTGTTTTAAATTATTTCAAAGAATTACCGCCTTAAGAAACGTATCTAGTATGTATTTATATATAGGTATAACTATTGTTTGCCTCCAGAGTGTTTAAACTATAGCATCACTATCACATGCCCGCCTATACTCTTGTGAAGTTCGCCAGGAATCTGACATAGCGATGTTATCTGGAGAATCTCACACACCTGTGTGAAAGGAAACGTACAATCTAAACCGAATGGGTCCTCCCATGTCGTCCCGCGCGAGGCTCTGTTGTTTCCAGCACGTAGAGGTGTTTGATGACGTACCGTATCTGCTGGGTCCAGCCGGTAGAACTATGGTCACAGCTTGACTCAACATTTCCAAATTTGATACCGTGAAACTAACATGACTACTGAAATTGTGAATTTTGATGTGACTGGTATTTAGATAAAAATATTTAAATATTAAGTTAGTAACTTTGGCTGCTTCATCAATATAGCTTCATCACGACTGCGCATGCCTACACTCGGTAATGAATATCCGGAACCTAGTGTACGGGTTGCCGACTTTATTTTTAGAAATTTTTCGCTAAAATTCTATTCTTTAATATATTAAAATATTTTCTGTATTATCAACAAAAACAGCTATTTTCATTTCAAAAATTCTGAAACAAAAACGAAGAAAGCCACTGACTACATAGTGAATAAATTTAACATTCAAATATTGTCCTCAATAGTGAAAGAAATAAACACTAAAATAATGTTCTCAATAGTGAAAGAAATAAACACTCAAATATTGTTCGCAATAGTGAAAGAAATAAACACTTAAATAATGTTCTCAATAGTGAAAGAAACAAACACTCAAATATTGTTCGCAATAGTAAAAGAAATAAACACTCAAATATTGTTCGCAGTAGTGAAAGAAATAAACACTCAAATATTGTCCTCTATAGTGAAAGAAATAAACACTCAAATAGTGTTCGGAATAGGGAAAGAAATAAACACTCAAATATTGTTCGCAATAGTGAAAGAAAGAAACACTCAAATATTGTTCTCAATAGTAAAAGAAATAAACACTCAAATATTGTTCTAAATAGTGAAAGAAATAAACACTTAAATAATGTTCTCAACAGTGAAAGAAATAAACACTCAAATATTGTCCTCTATAGTGAAAGAAATAAACACTCAAATAATGTTCGCAATAGTGAAAGAAATAAACACTTAAATAATGTTCTCAACAGTGAAAGAAATAAACACTCAAATATTGTCCTCTATAGTGAAAGAAATAAACACTCAAATAGTGTTCGGAATAGGGAAAGAAATAAACACTCAAATAATGTTCTCAATAGTGAAATAAATAAACACTCAAATATTGTTCGCAATAGTAAAAGAAATAAACACTCAAATATTGTTCACAATAGTGAAAGAAATAAACACACAAATATTGTTCGCAATAGTGAAAGAAATAAACGCTCAAATATTGTTCGCAATAGTGAAAGAAGTAAACACTCAAATATTGTTCTCAATAGGGAAAGAAATAAACACTCAAATATTGTTCGCAGTAGTGAAAGAAATAAACACTCAAATATTATTCGCAATAGTGAAAGAAATAAACACTTAAATATTGTTCGCAATAGTGAAAGAAATAATCACTCAAATAATGTTCTCAATAGTCAAAGAAATAAACACTCAAATATTGTTCACAATAGCGAAAGAAATAAACACTCAAATATTGTTCGAAATAGTGAAAGAAATAAACACTCAAATAGTGTTCTCAATAGTGGAAGAAATAAACACTCAAATATTGTTCTAAATAGTGAAAGAAATAAACACTTAAATAATGTTCTCAACAGTGAAAGAAATAAACACTCAAATATTGTCCTCTATAGTGAAAGAAATAAACACTCAAATAGTGTTCTCAATAGTGAAAGAAATAAACTCTCAAATAATGTTCTCAATAGTGAAAGAAATAAATACTCAAATATTGTCCTCAATAGTGAAAGAAATAAACACTTAAATAATGTTCTAAATAGTGAAAGAAATAAACACTTAAATAATGTTCTCAACAGTGAAAGAAATAAACACTCAAATATTATTCGCAATAGTGAAAGAAATAAACACTTAAATATTGTTCGCAATAGTGAAAGAAAGAAACACTCAAATATTGTTCTCAATAGTAAAAGAAATAAACACTCAAATATTGTTCACAATAGCGAAAGAAATAAACACTCAAATATTGTTCGCAGTAGTGAAAGAAATAAACACTCAAATATGGTTCTCAATAGTGAAAGAAATAAACACTAAAATAATGTTCTCAATAGTGAAAGAATTAAACACTCAAATATTGTCCTCAATAGTGAAAGAAATAAACACTTAAATAATGTTCTCAACAGTGAAAGAAATAAACACTCAAATATTTTTCGCAATAGGGAAAGAAATAAACACCCAAATATTGTTCCCAATAGTGAAAGAAATAAACACTTAAATAATGTTCTCAACAGTGAAAGAAATAAACACTCAAATATTTTTCTCAATAGTGAAAGAAATAAACACTTAAATATTGTTCGCAATAGTGAAAGAAACAAACACTCAAATATTGTTCGCAATAGTGGAAGAAATAAACACTCAAATATTGTTCTAAATAGTGAAAGAAATAAACACTTAAATATTGTTCTCAATAGTGAAAGAAATAATCACTCAAATAATGTTCTCAATAGTCAAAGAAATAAACACTCAAATATTGTTCGCAGTAGTGAAAGAAATAAACACTCAAATATCGTTCGCAATAGTGAAAGAAATAAACACTTAAATAATGTTCTCAACAGTGAAAGAAATAAACACTCAAATATTTTTCTCAATAGTGAAAGAAATAAACACTAAAATAATGTTCTCAATATTGAAAGAAATAAACACTCAAATATTGTTTGCAATAGTGAAAGAAATAAACACTCAACTATTGTTCTGAATAGTGAAAGAAATAAACACTTAAATAATGTTCACAATAGTGAAAGAAATAAACACACAAATATTGTTCGCAATAGTGAAAGAAATAAACGCTCAAATATTGTTCGCAATAGTGAAAGAAATAAACGCTCAAATATTGTTCGCAATAGTGAAAGAGATAAACACTCAAATATTGTTCTCAATAGGGAAAGAAATAAACACTCAAATAATGTTCTCAATAGTGAAATAAATAAACACTCAAATATTGTTCGCAATAGTGAAAGAAAGAAATACTCAAATATTGTTCTCAATATATTTTTTCCGGTCGGACTTCATTAGGATGGTTATATGATACAATTTGATGCACATTGTTTACAGTCCAGCTACGCGTCTGTTGGAAATTTGAGTTTTCAAACGTTTAGCTGACAACACTTTGAACTATTTGATCTGGTGAGTCATTGATAGATTCTGTACAATCCTAAACCGTTTCTGTTAGAAATCGAAAAATTGAGATCATATTGAAGAACGTTTCGTCCCAATATTCAGACTCCTGGAGTTTTCATAGTTTTTTTTTATTTCTATTTTCAAACATTCCAATTTTGAACAACTACAATTCTGTCAAATACATAGAACCATGTGATTTTTATGAAATATTTCTTTTGAAAATGTGTTAAACAAATATTTTATAACAATGACATTGTAAATAATACAGTTAGACTTGTTGGTGCCTTTACCTTAAATACTTACTACATGAAATACGGGCTTTAGAAAAAGCAAAAAACAACTATAGTTCTGCTAAGTGTAAAACTTGGCCTAGGTTCGCCTTCATGAAACCGTTTTCATGCTCAAGCATGGATTTTGTGCTTAAACCAACTTCCTTGTAACTCACTTAAATCATGTCAAACGATTAAAAAGTCAAATGTAAACATTGTAAAACAATATTCGACTTTAAGTTTCTTGATTTTTTTTTTCGAAATCATTGCCAAAAAATATTTATTTTTTAACCGGAACTAGAAAGTCGGTTTGAGCACAGAATCTATGCTTAAGCATGATAACGGTTTCATGAATGCAGGCCCCGGCATAGGTTTACATTCATGAAACCGTTCTCATGCTTAAGCATGGATTTTGTGCTCAAACCAGCTTCCTTGTAACTAACTAAAATAATGCCAATCGATTACAACTGTGAACATTGAAAACGGTATTCGGCTTTAAGTATCATTCATTTATTTTTAAAATCGTTGACAAAATAAGTTTTTTAACAATATATAATTTGAACAAGAAATAAGGTTAGGGCAAAATCCTTAAGCTTGAGCATGAGAACAGTTTCATAAATACGGACCCAGGGTTCGAACACAGGCCTAAGGACCACAGTCATAATGGGTAAACGTTTCACCGCTCGACTGTCACAATCTCAAAGGTCATGGAGTGCAGTCTCTAATTAAATCCCAAACAGAGTATACTATTGGTCATACCGACTCGTTGTGAGCCTGAAAAGGCGAATTTCATTAATGTAACGGACGCTATCTCACCTATAAACACTTAATAATTGAATAGAAAGCTGATAGGATTGGATTTATCTGAGTTTGTGGGCTTATTGAAGACCACTAAAACCGGATAAGAATGGCGTAAAGGACCAGGTCCTATCGCGGGAGATTATATACAGTCCAAAGTGTTTTTGTCGATTTTAAAACCTGTTTCCTTATTCAAGAACTAAATAAGTTGAACATACGTCTCTATTTTACATTCAGTGTCTTCAGTCAAGACTTACTTAAGTTGAAACCTACAACAATGGGAAAGGTGAGCTCAATATTCCCTCTCTTTCTCGATGCAACTTTTACCGTAGACTGGTACGTCTCAAAATGAACGATAAGCCACGTACAATTGGCCTATACAGTAAAATCTAACATTTAAAATACTTGTTGTAATACTATCTGACCATTTCGCTGTGTTCTTGCTTCGTATGTATGCAGTTTTTAACTTTTAACCATTTAGTTTCCTTTTAGTATTGTAAAAAAGTGAACTAATATTTATTCACATCTCTCCCTCCTTCAGCTTAGTAAACTCTGACTGCGTACAAATTAGCGTAACTGTGAATATAATGTGAAATTATACCAGTGAAAAAAGTTATGCGGAGTGATACATGTTTCAAATATAGCACCGGACTACTTCTATGTTTATTTCACTTCTTAGCGAGATAACGGTCTGAATGACAGCCATTACTGGTCTCCTCAACATTTGGAAACATGCCCTTAATTAGGAATCGATAATGTCTACTTGTATACATTAAATGGATGCTGACATATTTATTTTTTCATTGATGCACATTCACGTTTCCATGTCCGTAAAGTAAACAATGGCGGCTCGTTCTGGAACTTTCGACAGCGTCACTACTAGAGCAATCTGTCAATGCGCATGCATAGCTTTTATTGAGAAAAATAGGTGTTTGAAGGGCTACTAGGGTTTTTCAATTTACAATTTAAAAGCCATCAAGAGGAAGACAATAGTGTGGTTCACTGTGTATTTTCTGAATTAATCATAATCGTTCCGACGGCAAGTATATTATCCAAGCAACCTTGGCTACAATTATAACCATCTTAGCAACCCACTTCGACTGTGGTTTCCTTCGTGCAGCATAAGAATTTACCTTCATTTTGACGGCGTATACGGCAGTATGGACGCACTTGGCAACGAACATATATAACACGTTACAGAACATACTACCGTATACGCCGTGAAAATGGAGGTCAGTCCTTATTTATTTATATGCTTTGTATCGGCAAGCTTATCACATAATGTTATTGTACTGTGTTATCCAGTGACTATACATATGTCATATTGTTTTGCGTATTAACCCATGTAATATGACCTCTCATCCCTGTGATTGGTTGTAAGTTTCAATTGTTTCAATTGTGACGTCACGCCTAGGACAAGTACATGACGTAACAAGCTTACGCACTGGAGTCAAAATGGCGGCTTTGTAAATTTCAAGGTTGCATGGAAATTGTCGTTTTACACGAATACATGCCACAAATCTTGGTTATGTGATAAAAAGTATCTTACTTTCGTTTTCATGTCATATGAAATTTATGAAACTCACCACGAATTTCTCATTTTAACTCGCCAGAGGCTCGCTAAATTGAAAAATTCTTAGACTCGTTTCATAAATCTCATATGAAATGGAAACTCATGTAAGATCCTATATATTTTTATAAATGTTTATAAATATGAAGTTTTATATTTGTAGAAACATATTACCAGTTTTCCTCAATAAATCTTTAATAGAAAAATTAATATACTGATATTAAACCAACTGCTGTAGTGTACTGCGCATGAGGAAATATAACATAACCGGAAGCTTCTGTCGTTTGCACAAACGAGGCACAATTTGTAACAAAACATTTAACAGTAACAAAGGTATTCATCAAGGGGATCTTATTTGTCGTTCAACTGGTGATGTTTTTCTCCCTATGTCTGATCAAGCTACAAATATCAACACGTTCTGGTCCACACACACACACAAAGGAGAAAACAAACGTGGGAACAAAACTACGTTTAATACCAATTTCCCTAACGGGGTGACCCCACTGCCCTTAAACATCATTTTATAGACACGGCATAAGATTACCGATGTTCTGCACTGTCTAATAAGCATATGAGCAACAGATTATATTTACAAACAAATAATCTTAACGAAACCTGTCCTTTCAGACCAAACCTTTTCGACAGTTTGGTGGTCGTTTAAGACAGGTATTTCTTGAGAACAGCGGTTCAGTTGACGAAAGATATATGGAACGGAGTAATACACATTTTTATAATGACGAATCATATCAATAAAACAGATATAAAAGTTTCGATGATCGGTGAAGCTTATTTACATATTTAAATGTCATGGTGATAATAATAGATAAAGTAGAATGAATTCACAAAGACACGTTAACATAATCTTCTCATTAAATTTCGTAATTATTCGACATACACACATATGTGGTTGATATAAACGACATGACTGGATTTGCTCTTACACTTCACAGTTGACGTTTTTATCGACCTACAGAACGACGGCTAACACGTGTCTGTATTCGTCTGAAAACCGCGACTTCATTATAAGAATGCGTCATGAAATATTTCCGTTTTATGCAAACAACTTTATACACTAACCGTTGATGAAAGCACGAAGCACTACGAGCGTTTTACGATAGGAAATCAAAATGTGTGAGAAATCAATCAATCATTTTTAGCTCACCTGGCACGAAGTGCCAAGTGAGCTTATGCCGTGGCGCGGCGTCCGTCGTCCGTCCGTCCGTCCGTCCGTCCGTCCGTCCTCGTCCGTCAACTTTTCCTTTAAACAACTTCTTCTGAAGAACGGACAGGCCTAGAGTCATGATATTTGGCTGAAAGCTTCGTTGGTAGGAGCCCTACAAAGTTTGAGAACGAAAATGACCTTGACCTGTTTTCAAGGTCACAGGGGTCAAATATGTCAAAAACTTCAAACGACTTCT
>NW_018408170.1:413287-466072 GCF_002113885.1 Mizuhopecten yessoensis | reverse complement strand
AAGAACTGAAAGGTATATAATCTCTATATTTGGCTTGTAGCTTCCTAGGAAAGAGCCGAACAAAGTTTGAGAATGAAAATGACCTTGACCTTCTTTTAAGGTCACATGAGGCAGATATGTCAAACACTTTAAACGACTTCTTCTGAAGAACTGGTAGTTATAAAATCTTAATATTTGGCAGGTGGCTTCCTGGGAAAGAGCCAAACAAAGTTTGCGAATGAAAATGACCTTGACCTACTTTCAAGGTCACAGCGTTCAAATATGTCAAACAGTTCAAACAGCTTCTTCTGAAGAATTAAAAGGCATAAAATTATAATATTTGGCTGGTGACTTCCCGGGATAGAGCTCACCAAAGTTTGCAAATGAAAATGACCTCAACCTACTTTAGAGGTCACAGAGGTCAACAACATTTTAATGGATTTGTTCTTGAGAACTAAAAGGAATGGATTCATAAGATTTGGCTGGTAGCTTTTTGGAATAGAGCTAACCAATTTGAGAAGGAAAATGACATTGACCTACTTACAAGATCACAGGGAAAAATATGTCAGCAACTTCTGAAGAAGAATCAAAAAGCATAGAATCTTATAATAATATTTTGCTGGTAGTTTCAACAGATGGAGCCAACAAAGTTTGCGAGGGAAATATTTTTAGTGCAATATAACATTTAATGAGAATATTTTGCTATGACTGCTTAAATATTCAGGTGAGCGATACAGGCCCTCTTGGGCCTCTTGTTGTGAAATGTTGACACAAAATTGATTAGATTTTTGAGGTTTAGCATTCGGAAAAGCCTCAAAATGAACCTAAATATAATTCCCATATCAATGTTTATTTAACTTTGATCGCCGTGACGTCACATCGTTTTACTTAAACATGCAGGTGTGTTAAGGATACACGTACCACTGCCAAAAACTGTAACTAAGTGATGGAAACTAGCCTTTTTTCGGCATGGCTAGAGCTGTTTTGAGTGTTAAAAACGAACCATGGACTTCAAATTGTTGTACTATCTGGTCATCAGAAGCACCTTGCCCCAACTGTAATACAGTTATATCTAAACGGAAGTTAGGGGAGATAACTGTGTATAGAACAAACCAAAACCACAGTGTAGTGGGACAGGGATCCTTAAGGAAGTTAATGGGAGGCTACTGTATATAGAATAAACCACAGTGTAGTGGGACAGGGATCCTTAAACTTAGACCACACGCTTCAAATCACATATTGGATATACATTAACTGTCATGTCGGTGACCTTTCTTTGCTTAGTTTTAAGGCGGAAGGCTATATTTCCCAAAAATGAAGAAAAATGGAGGATTATCTTCCTAAATTCAATAAAAATAATGCAATATTTCCCCAATAAATGAAGGAACAGGCTGTTGTAAAACTGAGGTAGACAAAACACTGCATGTGATACCGGTAAAAATAATAGAAAAACCTCTGTGTTATGATCGGTATTAGTCCAGTATGAACGACTCCTATTAAAGACGGGTTCAAATAAATACATTTTACCTTTTATTTTTATTTTGCCTCTTTATTCGTATTGATGTGGACGAGGGCTATTCAAGAAGTACTCAACACATTTTAGAAGAAGATTCCTTTTGTTGTTGTTGTTGTTGGTTTTGTGTGTGCGAGAGTTTTTGCGACTTGTAATCGAAATACCAAGCCAAATTTCACAGCTTTATATGTTTGTCATTAAACCTTAACAGATATCATACACATACATTTAGTAGTAAATATATTTATACATCCAACATTTATAAAGCCAAATCATTTTCGTAATCAATGTCATGATTGAACGAAGCCCAATAGCTCCATGCATAAGTATGGATGTAACCAATTTTGCTCATACGTGTACTTGAAATATTGTTAAGAAAAGGTTGATAACATGCATTGTTTTACATTATTATTAGTGATCTTAATAAATGTATTTATTATTATTTGCGGTTTTTAAATTTCTGTAGCGTCAGAACAAACGACATTCCTAGAACAGCCTTAAGTCCTCTAAGTATTTACTCCTTACCATCGGTACCTATCGCGAGTGAGAGAACTAAAGTACTCATGCACTAATAAACAGCATTGCTGTACATTAGTGCATTCGGGGTATTTTTCATTCGCAATAGGTACCTGTGCTTTTTATGATAGTTTCGGTTTTTTAACTGTGATAATTATGTTGAACAGAGAATAAAACCTTATCGTGAACTGAATGATACACCCCTTACATTGAGTCTACTTCTGTTTGGAGATATAACAATTTCGGAACAAGAAAACAAAATTATATTCATGCATACTCAGCAATTTATACATGACTCGAACAGATTTTGATACCCCCACCCCTAAAAATTGACATCTTTATTAATACAAGCATCTTATTAATACTAATAGATTGACAACACGAGTTGCAACATACAAATATACGTATATATAAATATAATGAAGTCGTGTGTTTGGTCTTTCTCTGTGCGGACGGACTAGTTGAAACGGAAATACCAGCAAGAGCGGGGTGAACAGGAGGAAGTTAAAATAGCACGGGAAGTGGTGAACACTTGATCAGAAGAAAGTTGTGAACAGCGAATAAGAACAACCACGTGGTCTGATATATATTTTCTTAAATTTACTGTATTGTTGCAGTACTTATCCAGTAATCTTAAAAAATCGGACTCTCTAACCCCCTCTTCCCCCCCCCCCCCCCCCCCCCCCCCCCCCTCTCTCTCTCTCTCTCTCTCTCTCTCTCTCCTCCCCCATCTATCCCCTCCCCCTCCCCTATCTCCCCCTCTTCCTTTATCGACATGTGCATGTTTATATTTGTGAGCATGCGTGGGGTTGGGTGTGTGAATGTGTGGGTGTATGTATGTCAACTTATTAATTAATTTATCATACATATAGCTTATTGTCGTAGTTCTGCCATCATGAAATATTGTTTAAAAAATATTAATGTACAGGGAAAGTGCTTGATATAAGTTGTACAACTTTTGCCCAATTCCATTGCTATGTAAAAAAGGCAATAAAATATGTTTAAATCAAATTTCGTTTAAAGCGAGATTGGAGTACAGGCGTCAAAATGACATTAAACTGCTTCCAATGTAATTTATTCTGGTAGTGTTGATTTAGATGCGGATAGCGGAAATAAGAAAATATATTTGCATGAATTTAAACTTACTTAATTGCTATTACTTTATAAGGATTGAACTAAAAGGTTTAAAATTCATGCTGATATTGGATGTAAACAATTTGCGTTCATTACGAGTATGTACATTCTAAAAAGTCATGAATGGTCTATAATTATTCTGAAATAATCCAGCGATATTTCTGAAACAACTTAACGTCACTTAAATGTTTGATTCTCACATGTCGGTCGAGACTGGAGGAAACCTTTAAGAGTGACACTGATCAATTAAAAACAATCCCTGCTGTAGAGACTGTACAACGGAAATATAAAGACAATTATAGTTACATAGATTTCTGAATCCTTTGATTTCTTCTGTATAATTCGAAATAGTTCTCCTGAAACAAACATTATCGCTTCCAGATATTCAAAAATCATACAGTAAAACAATAATTCAAAAGTAGATATTTTTTTTGTTCAAGAAATAAAATATTTGCTAACTTTAATTATTCAAATTCATTTTAAATAAGTTCGGCGATAATTTATTGTCTGAAACAATGCAAATGATAAGATACGTATATCTACTTACCTGTATCAGCGCCTCTTGACATACTTTCTGTTAAATAAGATTGATTACAAACAGTTTATGACGCAGAAAAAATTATAAGGTTTACATCAGGCTTGATATAGATCAAAACGTAATGATATGGTAAGGTACAACTTTAATTAGATTTCCTAACTAACAAATTTCATCAATCACATTCCAAAACAGCAGCCGCCGTCATTCAAGTCATTCTGATCAAAACAGATATTTCACAAACACTTCTTGTAACGAACTTTGAACATGAAATAGGAAAAAGATGTGTCGGGGGAGGGGGAGGGGGAGGGGGAGAGGGAGAGGGAGGGGGCTGTGGTTCAAATTTTAATAATGTAGTGCACCACCAATAATTAATGAGATAATGCCTAGATTTCTTTTTTTTGTGACGTACAAACGTCAATCGTGTCAGAAAAAGCAGGTATTAGAAAAGTCAGTTGTCGGTAACGCCAGGTGCCAGTAAATTCTGGTGTTGTTTATGTGAAGTGTCGGTAAAATCAAGTCTCGATATAGTGATGTGTCGGTAAAATCAAGGGTCGATATAGAAGTCAGGTGTCAGTAAATTCTGCTGTTGTTAAGTGTCGGCTGATGTTAAGTGTCGGTAAAATCAAGTGTCGATATAGTGATGTGTCGGTAAAATCAAGGGTCGATATAGAAGTCAGGTGTCAGTAAATTCTGCTGTTGTTTATGTTAAGTGTCGGTAAAATCAAGTTTAGTTTAAACATATTTTATTGTACAAATATACAAATGGATTGGACAACAAGTTATAAAAACTTAATAACAGTCCTCTCCTTAATACATATGGTAAATACAATGTTTATGTTTTTTGGGGAACGGGAGGATAGGGTGGAGAGGGAAGGGTATGGAGGTAGGTGGGGGGATAGGGAATGGGGGTTACCTAGAAAAGAATCGTGTAAGCTGTGAAAAGGATCAGCATTTGAATAAATTATAAATTATACAAAATTTCATGACATGCAGCCCGGTATAGTAATTTTATAATGAACAAGATCAATGTAACAAAGTAATCAGGCAAAATAATGAAATGTAATTTCATATACATATATAACGACGTACACATATAAATAAAAATAAGGGATAACTATAATTATCAAAACCTATTGCTGGATTTGATGTAATGATGCACTTGTCTAAAAACTTTTGTATTGGTTTCTACCGAAAGGTATTACCAAACAAAAGTAATTCTAAATCAAAATCAACATACAAGGCATTTACATTTTGGAACAGGATGCGTCTTTCGTCGTTAAAAAGTAAGCACTCATAAAAAAAGTGAAAGGCAATTTCACAGGGATGGCCACAATTACAAACTGGACTATCAACAAGATATCACCCTATAAAGATCATATTTAAAAAAAAAATCATGTGTCGGTATAGTCATGTGTCGATATAGTCAGGTGTTGGTAACGCCAGGTATTAGTAAATTCTGGTGCTGTTCATGTCAATTGTCGGTAAAATCAGGTTTGATAAAGTCAGGTGTCGGTAAAGTCAGGTGTCTGGCAAGCAACCATGTCAAGCACTAAAGGTTTGTGTCGGTAGGATTATACTTAAATGTTTGAATGCTTCAAAATAATTTTGTATTTGATAGATGCAAGAAACGAGTTTTCTATTTTAATTAAGGTAAACGCGAAGTAGAAACAGACTAATTTGACATGATGTCAATATCATACTGACAAACCTCTTTGTAAACGATGATTGGAACATGCCTTTAATTTATCGCTTCGTATAAAGATGGTGCCCTAATTAGCCCTAATTAGCATGCAAACTATTCTTCTCACACATAAGGAAAGGGGCTGACACAGACATCGCTACGTAACGCTAAGTATATGTATATAGCAGACGAAGAAAAGATCGTTAAACATTGCATACTCGCCCAAACACACACACGCATTTCGGCATTGCTATTATTGTTGTGACGTAACGGACATATATCATCAGATCGCCCGAACAGACAGACGGAATTTACGGTGAACATAGATTTTATAATGGATTAAGTGTTAAAGAACGTCCAGGAATACTAGTAAACAAACACAGACTACAAGAACAGATTGCCAATGTAAGTACTTTTGTATTTCAAAATAGATTTCTAAACATGAACTCTTCGAAGACGTTTGACGTCCGTTCATCTTCCATCCGTTCGACCCGTTTCATCTTTATTTAGAAAATAATTGTGTTTAATTTAATTTAATAATAGAACTATTTCTGTTCGTGCTTAGCTTCCGTTCGTCCGCATGTATACGTCCTTTTGTCTCATAGTCCGTCTTCTACTCTCCCCGACAAGTATATACAGACTGCAGTTTTAGGGTATATGCTACACAACCCAACATCGTTTCGTATATCATTTGTGTTTGAGCCGTTTTCCTTCATTTTTAATTAGTATACAATTCAGATTACCATACAAATGCTATTATCAGTGAGCGTATTCCTTTCACATTTGGAAAGGTATATATTTTCTCTACCAAGTTCTTTTTGGTATGCATATCAGCTATGAATGCCATGGTCCACGTGTTAACGGCATTACTATACCTCAATAGGCGTAGCGTTGCATACAACTGACCCCCCTGTAGATGGCTGTTCTATCTTTTAACCACACATGCACGATAACACACTTTCTTGATTTAAATAGTGAATTATAAACAAGCTCATCTTATTTCTATGAGATTTATATATAAAAAACGGAAAAGCGGAAAATGTAAGTACAGAACCGCTTTCAGTGGCATTCATAGTGTCAATATAAATGCCAAATGACAGAACAGTAGTTCACTACTTAAATGATATAGATATATCTAGATATATCTATATAAAAACATATAAACGTCGGATTTGAATAATTGTATTTAAAATGTTTATAATAAAGCATACTTTAACACAGATAAATATGTGTACGTCATCAAATATTAACCTAAAAACTTGCGATGTGTATTTCTTCAGCAATAAAGTCACAATAGGAACTCGGAAGTCTAATGATCTCCATTGTGGGCAAAAAAAGCTAGCAACTGTGCCTTCTAGTTATTTTGTTATCATTCTACTAAGTAGCCTGTACGTGATGTCCCTCGTTTAGTTTGTTATCATTCTACTAAGTAGCCTGTACGTGACGTCCCTCGTTTAGTTTGTTATCATTCTACTAAGTAGCCTGTATGTGATGTCCCTCGTTTAGTTTGTTATCATTGCTTACAGCCAAAGCCTATATTGTCTATTTCTCTTTTCTTGACTTGGCCCCCTCGATATATGGCCATATCCCGTTATAGCGTCAAGTTTGTCTGTAAAATGGGCAGGAATAAACGGAAGTTGAATATTAATTACATTTGTATATCTCTCTATGAGTAGCTATGCATAAAACAATTTTCTTGGACTTTCCATCCCATTTATTTCCTCAATGCCTCATACACGTCATTCTACGCCCAAACTCCAATATTTGAATGACAATGACCTTTTCCGAACTAATTGAGTGACCCTACAGAGAACCAGTGATGGGGAACTTTTATCGATATTGACCTTTGTTATTTCAGGCATGAATGACTTGATTTCCGTGACTTAACTTTGTTTGTAATTCTTTTGAATATTCATTCTAGATGGGCTGGGCTTGGACCACACAGGGCGGAGCTCCGAAAAAGGAGGGCGGGGCTGGCAGTACGTTGGGCGGAGCCTATATGACGCGGTCGCGATACCAAGGAGGTAAATTGTAGTAACCATTAATCAGCAACGACCGAACACAACCATACTCAAAATAATTGTGTTGTTAATTTACAGATCGCAATGGAATACTGTGTTGCTTATCCTTATACTTACAGGGATCATACGCATTCAAAAAGTTATATTTACCATCGTATGGTATTGCCGCTATAATTATAACCCTACCAATTCAGTTTGCATTCATATAGGTTATGAATGCCATGGACCGATTGTTGACGTCATAGTAATTATGACGTCATAATGGTTACGTAGGATACCACTGTCCTTCCCAATTAATCATTGATCAGCCATAACTAAACATAAACAAATCTATTACATTGGATTTGCCTTGGTCGAGTTGGCATTCATATTGCATATGAATGCCAACTGAAAGCTGTTCAATGCTTTAATAATTTCAGCAACCATAGTCTACTCTTATATCTTTATTTCCTTGTTTTTAAACTTCTTTTTAATTTTACAATCTTAATTTGAAATTAATTGGTCATTTTAAAATTCGAATTCCTAAATTTTTAATAAGACATTAAAAAAAAAAGTACATGCATGAATTTATGATGACAAGAATTGGTTTCCAGGACTTAGTTAACTGTTTTTAAGCAGTAGTAAGGGGACCTTATTATACAAACTATTGTCACACCGAGTGAAAAAAAACATCGTTAAAATACCGCAACCTTATTTCTGTAGTCATAATAACGGGTTTAATTTTACAAAGTCAATGATTATAAATCAGACTAATTAAAGATAAATTATGGCATTCGTTAATGAGTTAATTACGATGGCTGTGATATATTACCTTGTTCGGGCGCCTTTCTATTCCGTGTGATCGTTATCCTTGAAGAGGTGCGCTATGTGACGTCCAGGTTTAAGCATTGTTAGCTTACAAACTTATATCAATCAAGTTTTAAGTAATACCATATAAAATTATATGAAATATACATATAACAGAACCGCAAAATGAGTCGAATTACTTGACCATTAGTTAATCTGTGTGAAATGATTGCATGTATTTTTTTTACAATAGTTACAAACAAACTGACATAAAACAAATGAAATGTTGGAAATTTAGGCTACCAGGAATAATGTTTTTTCCCCTTATTGCTTTCATTATGCCTTCTTGTCATTCTATAATTTAGTATTTGCATTTTAACATAAAGGGAAAAAACATTTATTATATTTGTGCGTTGTATTTTTTATTACTATTTGTCAAAATTCTTCAATATCAAAATATTGCACTTTTTAAATCTTAAGGGGCTTAAATATAAATTCAAGAAGTTGTAATTTAAACATATAATACTTATGTACCGGTATATATATATATGGGGCAAAGAAGTAATTCCAACAGTGTGGACAAGTTTAGGTTGTCAAATTTTCGGAGCGATCCGCTCCTTTTTCAAGACATATTATAAAAAGAATAATTCTCAACAACGAGTCTTTAGTACTTTCATCTCTTCTAGGAAATATGATGGTCAAGTCTGAAGAATCTCCTATAAGAGATGAAAGTACTAAAGACTCGTTGTTGAGAATTTTTCTTTATATATATATATTCCTTACACCTGTCCTCTCTATACAGTAGTTCTGGAAAACAACGATGATTTATTATTGAAGTTTAAAACGTTTTACTGTGTTAAATGTACGGATAACACTGGCGAGTCTAAATATACCGTGAGATTGTCTTTAAAACACAGAGGAAATAAATCTAGTAAAAAAATGTTGAAATACTTAGCGTGTTACCTGTCCACTTTTTTTCCAGGTAGATGTGACCTATATGTACTGGTGTTGATCATCTGTCTTCAGACGGTCGGGGCCAATCCAAGGTTACCAGGGTCGTTCACCGTCTCTCATCCACGTGCACCTCCCCCGTCGTCTCCTCGGATCACTTATAAAGACCAAATCGTCGGTCCTTTGTCTCTGACAGGGCTTTCATCTAATGGTAACCAAGCCCACATTCAGCAGAAACAAGCAAACGTCAACCAGGCGTTTAGGCATCCGCGTCCAGAGTACATCAATCCTTCTATTCAACGTTCTCGTCCAACGAGCGGCAAACAGGTACAAAAGAATCAGGAGCAGGTTCATGCTAAACCACGCCCACCCCCTGACGTCGCCATGGCCGATATACACGCACACATACCTCATGACGTCAGCGTTTCCCACGTTGAACGACTCCCGACGGAAACAGGCCGCCTTTCGATGACGAAACCAATTCATGCCAACACCGTCCGTCCATCTCGAACACAGTCAAATCCATCTAACGCAGTGAGAGGATCTCAGACTCGCCCGACTAATCTAGGACAGCCAATCCCTCCAAACGGCGTTAGGAAATCCCATGTGCGTCGACACGTAAGGGTCAATCCGATCTCGCGATCACAGCAAAGTTTACTAGGAAAACAAAATACTGTTCACGGCCCGCGAGAAGTGACGTTACCGACACGTGGTTCAGGCAGACAACAAACTCTTCCCAAGGATGTCCCTTTTCGTGACGTAGGATTAACAAGTTTTCAACTCCAGGGATCTAACTCAGACTGGAGAGTATCGCAACAGGCAAAAGGATTTTCCACAGAAGGGAGACAATCAGCTGGTCACCGAATAAATGACCCCCAAAAAACTCTAAATCACTTGACCAATCGCCAACAACGACATCAAAATCAATTGACCAATCGCCAACAAGAACCTCAGAAGCAATTGGCCAATCGCCAACAAGGACCTCAGAATCAATTAACCAATCGACAACAAGGACCTCAGAATCAATTAACCAATCGACAACAAGGACCTCAGAATCAATTGACCAATCGCCAACAAGGACCTCAGAATCAAATAACCAATCGACAACAAGGATCTCAGACCTCAATAGCTAGTCAGCAGAGTGGATCGAAGGTCCAACTAAACAATGAAATGCGAGGGCATCATACTATAATGACAAATGGCGGTGTTGGATCTCCGAACAATGTCGGAAACGCTTTATCAGGATCGGTACCGGTACAATCTAGTACACAAATTCAGGCCAGTAAAGTAATGATTGACCTTAATCAGGCCGTTAGCTCTAAACCAAGTCCTCCCCAGGCCGTTAGCTCTAACCCGAGTCCTCCCCAGGCCGTTAGCTCTAACTCAAGTCCGAATCAGGCCGTTAGCTCTAAACCAAGTCCGAGTCAGGCCGTTAGCTCTAACTCAAGTCCGAGTCAGGCCGTTAGCTCTAAACCAAGTCCGAACCAGGCCGTTAGCTCTAAACCAAGTCCGAACCAGGCCGTTAGCTCTAAACCAAGTCCGAACCAGGCCGTTAGCTCTAAACCAAGTCCGAACCAGGCCGTTAGCTCTAAACCAAGTCCGAACCAGGCCGTTAGCTCTAAACCAAGTCCGAACCAGGCCGTTAGCTCTAAACCAAGTCCGAACCAGGCCGTTAGCTCTAAACCAAGTCCGAACCAGGCCGTTAGCTCTAAACCAAGTCCGAACCAGGCCGTTAGCTCTAAACCAAGTCCGAACCAGGCCGTTAGCTCTAAACCAAGTCCGAACCAGGCCGTTAGCTCTAAACCAAGTCCGAACCAGGCCGTTAGCTCTAAACCAAGTCCGAACCAGGCCGTTAGCTCTAAACCAAGTCCGAATCAGGCCGTTAGCTCTAAACACAACACTAGTCCAAAGACGTCACAAAAAAAGAAAAAATCAGCTAATAATAAGATAAAACTGAAACAGGATTTTAAACTGTTTAAGTTTCTTCGAAGAAATCCGAGACAGAAATTACAAGTTAATGAAAAACCATCTCCCGGTCTCCCAAAAGCCCGACCACTGAATTCTCAAAAAATACCAAAACCGACGATCAAACTTGCACATACGCCTAAACCTAGCAAAGCTCCTGTCCTGCTAAATAGTCCAACATCTGTCAATAACAGGAAAAAGCAGCACAGGTTAGTCAAAGAATCAACCAACAAGGCGCAAAAACAGGCAGGAGGGATAACATTCCAATCCATGACAAATTTCCCGTACCAGATGTTCACAGGACGAAACATTGGACAACAGAAATTACAGCGACGTCGGCTAGCTAACATCAACAGAGGAATTCGTCAGGCAGGCAAAAACAACCAAGAACAAAGGCAGGGACCAATAAATAACCAAGGACAAAGACAGGGAACAATCAACAACCAAGGACAAAGACAGGGAACGATCAACAACCAGGGCCTAAGTCAAGGAACGATCAACAACCAAGGACAAAGACAGGGAACGATCAACAGCCAAGGACAAAGACAGGGAACGATCAACAACCAAGGACAAAGTCAAGGAACAATCAACAACCAAGTACAAAGTCAAGGAACGATCAACAACCAAGGACAAAGACAGGGAACGATCAACAGCCAAGGACAAAGACAGGGAATGATCAACAACCAAGGACAAAGACAGGGAACGATCAACAACCAAGGAAAAAGACAGGGAACGATCAACAATCAAGGACAAAGTCAAAGACCAATAAATAACCAAGGACCAAGTCAATTACGACACAGTGTACAACCGACTATTCAAAGTATTACTCAAGCAAAGAAACACATTCCCCTTTCACCCACAATAACAAAACCCAAGGCACAGAATGCTGGCAAAAAAAATAGATCCGGTCAGAGAAGTCATCAATTCAATTATCCAAATTTAAGAAAATTTTCTACAAATTCTCTTCAAGTCAAGCCCCTTGCAGCCAAAACCCGTCAGCGAACGGTTCAAATAAATAATGCCAATCCGAAAACAGGCATCAGAGTAAGTCCTGGCCGTAAACCTCAAACTGGTCCTTCAGTCCATTACATTGATGTTAAGAAAGTCCAAAATAGAACTAGTAACCGCCCAATCAACGTCACATCTGTTCCAAAGGTACCAGCGACATTGTCTTCTCAGACTGGTACGGGAGACCGGGGAACTGTGGGTACAAATGTCAAGGAGAAAATACCCCTAGCTGCTCTCCAGAACACACAGGGACTTAAGATCGCCCATCGCACAAATCAAAGAAACAAAGAGATACCCATTAACACTGTAAGTCTGAACAAGGTATTTAAACATGTACCGTCTCTTTTAGTAAATAAAAGCGTCCAGAAGACTATGAAGACCAGCAAGCATGCTTTTTCGTCAGGGACATCCATGTCGCCTGTAAACAGCTGGAAAAGATTTGATGCTCCAACTGCGACAACAGTTAAACTATCTGTCTTTAAAGATTCTCCACCGCATACTTCGCATATCGAACCTTCATACACAACAGAATCTATTTTGGTCAAGCCTCGCCTCGACCCAGCACCACAGTATCAACAACAAGGGCCAAACAAACACATAATTTCCCCTGATTTTCGGTCAATCTCATCCCGGGGAAATATTCCTTTCGACACTGCCATAGCACCGAGTCACTGGAATGTTAGTTCAGTTCAAACATCGAACGACCCTCAATTCAGACCAGCAGTGGGTAACTCACAATTCACACATACACCACCCGAACATAAATTCAGGAAAACACCACGTGAATTCAATTTCAGACAAACCTCACGTGCCTCAAAGACCAGATTTATACCGAGTGCCCCTCGGTTTAGTCTAACACAACGTGGACCTGAGAATAGACAACAGGTCAGTCATACACCGCAAGACACTCAAACGAGAAATGGCCGAATGTTTGACCTCCCTGGCAATAATATCCAAATTCCATCACGTGACCAAACATCTTCGTCTTCATCACTGCAAATTTCTCTACCGACAGCCCAGTCCTGGCATGGCACCGGAACAGGTCCAGTATTTAGGTGGTCAACATTGAACCGAGCAAGAAGTCCAATAAATCAGCGGAGAGATCAACAAAAACCTGAAGCCACATTACAGAACACCGGTGTATCAAGCACCAGCATACGTCTTATTAAACCTATTGGTCAATTAACCAATGAGGTGTCTCCTATCGGATCCACCGACCAATCGCTCAACGGAATATATTTTAATGGACCAACCGATCAAGCAACCAGAGTAATGTATTCGATTGGACCAACAGACTCATCAAATACTGGCGTGCAAAGACCAACCGACCAATCAGCTAATGGCGTCAATTCCATTAGACAAACTGGCCAATTGAATAATAGCGTACCACCTACCGGACCAATAACAAGTAACGTGCGACAACCCAAACAAATCGACCAATCAACCTATTGGGTACGTCCTACTGGACAAACCGCCCGTTCTACAATTGGCAGAGTTTCCACCGTACTTAACGAACAGTCCACAAAACGGGTGCATTCTCCCGGGAAACCCGTTCAGTTCACCGGTAATTTTCCTCCTACTGGACCTAAGGATCAATTAACAAACAGATTGCTTTCAATCAAACCAAAAGACCAGTCAACCAACAGTTTTCCATCTACTGGACCAACCGACCAGTCAACCAACGCAATTTTATCTACCGGACCAACCGGTCGGTCAACGAAAGGCATTAAATCTACTGAACCAACCGACCACTCAACCAACGCAATTCCCTCTGTTGGACCAACCGCCCAGTCAACCAACGGCATTCTATCTACTGGACCTACCGCTCAGTCAACCAACGTCATTCTATCTACTGGGCCAACTGACCAGTCAACCAACGTCATTCCATCCTCTGATCCAACCGATCAGTCAACCAACGTCATTCTATCTACTGGTCCAACCGCCCAGTCAACCAACGGCATTCTATCTACTGGACCTACCGCTCAGTCAACCAACGTCATTCTATCTACTGGTCATACCGACAAGTCAACCAACGTCATTCCATCCTCTGGTCCAACCGATCAGTCAACCAACGGCATTCCATCTACTGGTCCAACCGACAAGTCAACCAACGTCATTCCATCTACTGGTCCAACCGACAAGTCAACCAACGGCATACCATCTACTGGACAAACTGACCAGTCAACCAACGTCATTCTATCTACTGGACCTACCGCTCAGTCAACCAACGTCATTCTATCTACTGGGCCAACCGATCAGTCAACCAACGTCATTCCATCCTCTGGTCCAACCGATCAGTCAACCAACGTCATTCTATCTACTGGTCCAACCGACCAGTCAACCAACGTCATTCCATCCTCTGGTCCAACCGACCAGTCAACCAACGGCATTCCATCTACTGGTCCAACCGACAAGTCAACCAACGTCATTCCATCTACTGGTCCAACCGACAAGTCAACCAACGGCATACCATCTACTGGACAAACTGACCAGTCAACCAATGGCATTCCATCCTCTGGACCAACCGACCAGTCAACCAACGGCATTCCATCTTCTGGTCCAACCGACAAGTCAACCAACGGCATTCCATTCCCTGGACAAACCGACCAGTCAACAAACGGCATTCCATCTACTGTACAAACTGACCAGTCAACCAATGGCATTCCATCCTCTGGACCAACCGACCAGTCAACCAACGGCATTCCATCTTCTGGTCCAACCGACAAGTCAACCAACGGCATTCCATTCCCTGGACCAACTGACCAGTCAACAAACGGCATTCCATCTACTGGAAAAACTGACCAGTCAACCAATGGCATTCCATCCTCTGGACCAACCGATCAGTCAACCAATGGCATTCCATCTTTTGGACCAACCGACAAGTCAATAAACGGCATTCCATCTACTGGACAAACTGACCAGTCAACCAATGGCATTCCATCCTCTGGACCAACCGACCAGTCAAGCAACGGCATTCCATCTTTTGGACCAACCGACCAGTCAACCAATAGCATCCCATCAACTGGACCAACAGCCAAGTCAACCAATGGCATCCCATCTACTGGACCAACCGACCAGTCAACAAACGCCATTCCATATACTGGACCAACCGACCAGTCAACCAACGGCATTCCATATACTGGACCAACAGTCAAGTCAGCCAACGCCATTCCATCTACTGGACCAACCGCCCAGTCAACCAACGCCATTCTATCTACTGGACCAACAGCCAAGTTAACCAACACCATTCCATCTACTGGACCAACCGCCCAGTCAACAAACGGCATTTTATCTACTGGACCTACCACTCAGTCAACCAACGTCATTCTATCTACTGGGCCAACTGACCAGTCAACCAACGTCATTCCATCCTCTGGTCCAACCGACCAGTCAACCAACGGCATTCCATCTACTGGACAAACCGACCAGTCAACCAACGGCATTCCATTCTCTGGACCAACTGACCAGGCAACCAACGCCAATCCATCTACTGGACCAACCGACCAGTTAACCAATGGCATTCCATCTTTTGGACCAACCGACAAGTCAATAAACGGCATTCCATCTACTGGACAAACTGACCAGTCAACCAATGGCATTCCATCCTCTGGACCAACCGACCAGTCAAGCAACGGCATTCCATCTTTTGGACCAACCGACCAGTCAACCAATAGCATCCCATCTACTGGACCAACAGCCAAGTCAACCAATGGCATTCCATCTACTGGACCAACCGACCAGTCAACCAATGGCATCCCATCTACTGGACCAACCGACCAGTCAACAAACGGCATTCCATCTACTGGACCAACCGACCAGTCAACCAACGCCATTCCATATACTGGACCAACCGACCAGTCAACCAACGCCATTCCATCTACTGGACCAACAGCCAAGTCAACCAACGCCATTCCATCTACGGAACCAACAGCCAAGTTAACCAACGCCATTCCATCTACTGGACCAACAGTCAAGTCAACCAACGCCATTCCATCTACTGGACCAACAGCCAAGTCAGCCAACGCCATTCCATCTACTGGACCAACAGCCAAGTCAACCAACGCCATTCTATCTGCTGGACCAACAGCCAAGTTAACCAACGCCATTCCATCTACTGGACCAACAGCCAAGTCAGCCAACGCCATTCCATCTACTGGACCAACAGCCAAGTCAACCAACGCCATTCCATCCACTGGACCAACAGCCAAGTCAGCCAACGCCATTCCATCTACTAGACCAACAGCCAATTCAACCAACGCCATTCCATCTACTGGACCAATTGACCAGTCAACCAACGACATACCATCTATTGTACCAACCCATCAGTCAACCAATGGCATTCCATCTACTGGACCAACCGACCAGTCAATCAATGGCATTCCATCTACTGGACCAACCGACCAGTCTACCAATGGTATTCCATCTACTGGACCAACCGACCAGTCAACCGATGGCATCCCATCTACTGGACCAACAGTCCAGTCAACCAACGCCATTCCATCTACTGGACCAACAGCCAAGTCAACCAACGCCATTCCATCTACTGGACCAACAGACCAGTCAACCGATGGCATCCCATCTACTGGACCAACAGCCCAGTCAACCAACGCCATTCCATCTACTGGACCAATTGACCAGTCAACCAACGACATACCATCTATTGTACCAACCCATCAGTCAACCACTGGCATTCCATCTACTGGACCAACCGACCAGTCAACCGATGGCATCCCATCTACTGGACCAACAGACCAGTCAACCAACGCCATTCCATCTACTGGACCAACCGACCAGTCAACCAATGGTATTCCATCTACTAGACCTACCGACCAGTCAACCAACGGCATTCCATCTACTGGACCTACCGACCAGTCAACCAACGCCATTCCATCTACTGGTGGACCAACCGACCAGTCAACCAACGGCATACCATCTACTGGACCAACAGACCAGTCAACCAATAGCATTCCATCTACTGGACCAACCGATCAGTCAACCAACGGCATACCATCTATTGTACCAACTGACCAGTCAACCAAAGCCATTCCATCTACTGGTGGACCAACCGACCAGTCAACCAATGGTATTCCATCTACTGGACCTACCGACCAGTCAACCATCGGCATTCCATCTACTGGACCAACCGACCAGACAACGAACGGCATACCATCTACTGGACCAACCGACCAGTCAACCAATGGCAATCTACTGGACCAACCGACCAGGCAACCAACGGCATTCCATCTACTGGACCTACGGACCAGTCAACCATCGGCATTCCATCTACTGGACCTACGGACCAGTCAACCATCGGCATTCCATCTACTGGCCCAACCGACCAGTCAACAAATGCTATTCCTTCCAACGTACTTACTGACCAGTCAACCAACGCCTTTCCATCTACTGGACCAACTGACCAGTCAACCAAGCATCCCATCTACTGGACCAACAGCAATGACAACGAATGGCATTCCAACTACTGGACCACCAGCAATGTCAATCCATCGGCATTCCATCTACTGGACAAACCGACCAGTCAACCAACGGCATACCATCTACTGGACCAACAGCAATGTCAACGAATGGCACTCCATCTACTGGACCAACCCAACAGCCAAGTCAGCCAACGCCATTCCATCTACTGGTGTACCAACCGACCAGTCAACCACCCGAATCCCAACTATTGGACCAACCGACCAGTCAACCAACGGCATTCCATATACTGGACCAACAGCCAAGTCAACCAACGGCATTCCATCTACTGGACCAACAGCCAAGTCAACCAACGCTATTCCATCTACTGGACCAACAGCCAAGTCAACCAACGCCATTCCATCTACTGGACCAACTGACCAGTCAACCAATGGTATTCCATCTACTGGACCAACTGACCAGGCAACCAATGGTATTCCATCTACTGGACCTACTGTCCACTCAACCAACGGCATTCCATCTACTGGACCAACCGATCAGTCAACCAACGGCATTCCATCAACTGGACCACCAACGCTATTCCATCTACTGGACCAACCGATCAGTCAACCAACGGCATTCCATCAACTGGACCAGACCAACCGACCAGTCAACTAATGGTATTCCATCTATTGGACCAACCGACCAGTCAACCGATGGCATCCCATCTACTGGACCAACAGTCCAGTCAACCAACGCCTTTCCATCTACTGGACCAACAGCCAAGTCAACCAACACCATTCCATTTACTGGACCAATTGACCAGGCAACCAACGGCATACCATCTATTGGACCAACCGACCAGTCAACCAATGGTATTCCATCTACTGGACCTACTGACCAGTCAACCAACGGCATTCCATCTACTGGACCAACCGACCAGTCAACCAACGGCATTCCATCTACTGGACCAACCGACCAGTCAACCAATGGCATTCCATCTACTGGACCAACCGATCAGTCAACCAACGGCATTCCATCTACTGGTGGACCAACTGACCAGTCAACCAATGGTATTCCATCTACTGGACCAACCGACCAGTCAACCAATGGCATTCCATCTATTGGACCAACCGACCAGTCAACCAATGGCATTCCATCTATTGGACCAACCCACCTGTCAACCAACGGCATTCCATCTACTGGATCAACCGACCAGTCAACCAATGGCATTCCATCTACTGGACCGACCGACCAATCAACACATGGCATTCCGTCTAATGTACCAACCGATCAGTCAACCAACGCCATTCCATCTACTGGTGGACCAACCGACCAGTCAACCAACGGCATCCCATCTACTGGACCAACCGACCAGTCAGCCAATGGCATTCCATCTACTGGACCAACCGACCAGTCAACCAACGTCATACCATCTATTGTACCAACTGACCAGTCAACCAACGGCATTCCATCTACTGGACAAACCGACCAGGTAACCAAAACTATTCTTTCTAACCGACCAACCGACCAGTCAACAAATGCTATTCCTTCCACCGTACTTACTGACCAGTCAACCAACGCATTTCAATCAACTGGACCAACCGCCCAGGCAACCAATGGCAATAAATCTACTGGACCAACCGACCAGTCAACCAATGGCATTCCATCTACTGGACCAACAGCAATGTCAACGAATGGCATTCCATCTACTGGACCAACAGCAATGTCAACCAATGGCATTCCATCTACTGGACAAACTGACCAGTCAACCAATGCCATTTCATCTACTGGACCAACCGACCAGTCAACCAATGGCATTTCATCTAATGGACCAACCGACCAGTCAACCAACGGCATACCATCTACTGGACCAACTGACCAGTCAACCAACGCCTTTTCATCTACTGGACCAACCGACAAGTCAACCAACGCCATTCCATCTACTGGACCAACTGACCGGTCAACCAACGGCATTCGATCTACTGGACCTACCGACCAGTCAACCAACGGCATACCATCTACTGGACCAACTGACCAGTCAACCAACGCCTTTTCATCTACTGGACCAACCGACAAGTCAACCAACGCCATTCCATCTACTGGACCAACTGACCAGTCAACCAACGGCATTCCATCTACTGGACCTACCGACCAGTCAACCAACAGTATTCCATCTACTGGACAAACCGACCAGTCAACCAACGCCATTCCATCAACTGGACCAACCGGCCAGTCAATCAACGGCATTCCATCAACTGGACCAACCGACCAGTCAATCAACGGCATTCCATCTACTAGACCAACCGACCAGGTAACCAAAACTATTCTTTCTAACCGACCAACCGACCAGTCAACAAATACTATTCCTTCCACCGTACTTACTGACCAGTCAACCAACGGCATTCCATCTACTGGACCAACAGCCCAGTCAACCAATAGTGTGTATTCTACAGGACAAACAGGCCAAGTTACCAATAACGTGTCTGTCGACACTGTCCCGCCCCTGGTTCCTTCTGAACTGACTTCTTCACTCTGGTTCCACCGTGATACAACAATAAATAATGTAGCCCCCGTATCAAAAGCAACACCTTATGTATCGGCTCAAGAAATCACTACCCCTGAGATCACGACTCAAGATATCACATCTAAAGACGTCACTACAAAGGAAATCACAGCTCAGGAAATCACGACTCATGGTATCACTACTCCTGAGATCGCGACTCAAGACGTCATAAAATCAGAGATAACTACACAAATGTTCATCAAACCGAACGTCACAACACGAGGGGTTATTACATCAGAAACAATAAGTCATCAGTTCTCTAAAACAGAGGTTCCAACTCAAGTGTTCACAACACCAGATCTCGTGCCTCATGAGGTAACAACTCAAGATTTTAGAACGCAAGGTGTTACAACCTCAGAGATAACTGCTCCCGAAGTCATATCTCCAGGGATCACGACTCAGAAGGTCACTAAAGCATTCAACACCACTCAAAAGATGACAGCTTCAAAGGTCACAACCCTGAAAGTCATGACTCAATATATCACAACTCCAGACGTCAAAACTCAAAAGGCCACAACTCTAGATGTCATATCTGAAGAGGTCACAACTCCAGGCGTCATACCTTTAGGGGTCACAACTCCAGACGTCATACCCCAAGAGGTCATAACTCCATCCGTCATACCCCAAGACACAACTCCATACATCATACAACGAGAGACAACTCCATACGTCATACCCCAAGAGGTCTCAACTCCAGACGTCATATCCCAAGAGACAACTCCAGAATTAATTCCCCAAGAGACAACTCCATACGTCAAACCCCAAGAGACAACTCCGTCCGCCATACCCCAAGAGACAACTCCAGACTTCATACCCCAAGAGACAACTCCATACGTCATACCCCAAGAGATAACTCCATACGTCATACCCCAAGAGACAACTCCAGACGTCATACCCCAAGATATCACTCCATACGTCATACCCCAAGAGGTCACAACCCCAGACGTCATACCCCAGGAGACAACTCCAGACGTTATATCCCAAGAGACAACTCCATACATCATACCCCAAGAGATAACTCCATACGTCATACCCCAAGAGACAACTCCAGACGTCATACCCCAAGATACCACTCCATACGTCATACCCCAAGAGGTCACAACCCCAGACGTCATACCCCAGGAGACAACTCCAGACGTTATATCCCAAGAGACAACTCCATATGTCATACCCAAAGAGACAACTACATACGTCATACCCCAAGAGACAACTCAATACGTCATATCCCAAGAATCAACTCCAGACATCATACCACGAGAGACAACTCCATACGTCATACCAACAGAAGTCACAACTCCAGACTTCATACCCAAAGAGTTCACAACTCCAGACTTCATACCCCTAGAGACAACTCCGGTTGTCATACACCAAGAGACGACTCCAGACTTCAGACCCCAAGAGACAACTTCATACGTCATACCCCAAGAAATCACAACTCTAGACGTCATACCCCAAGAGGTCACAACTCCGTCCGTCATACCACAAGAGACAACTCCATACGTCATACCCCAAGAGGGCACAACTCCGTCCGTCATACCACATGAGACAACTCCAAACATCATACTACGAGAGACAACTCCACACGTCATACCACAAGAAATCACAACTCCAGACGTCCTACCCCAAGAGGTCACAACTCCATCCGTCATACCCCAAGAGACAACTCATTCCGTCATATCCCAAGAATCAACCCCAGACATCATCCCACGAGAGACAACCCCATACGTCAAACCCCAAGAAATGACAACTCCAGACGTCATACCCCACGATTCCACTCCATACGTCATCCCCCAAGAGACAACTCAATACGTCATACCCCAAGAATCAACTCCAGACACCATACCACGAGAGACAACTCCAAACATCATACCACAAGATACAACTCCATACGTCATACCACAAGAGACAACGCCAAACATCATACCACGAGAGACAACTCTATACGTCATACCACGAGAGACAACTCTATACGTCAAACCCCAAGAAATGACAACTCCAGACGTCATACCCCAAGATACCGCTCCATACGTCATACCCCAAGAGACAACTCATTCCGTCATATCCCAAGAATCAACCCCAGACATCATCCCACGAGAGACAACCCCATACGTCATACCACGAGACACAACTCCATACGTCATACCCCAAGAGGTCACAACCCCAGACGGCATACCCCAGGAGACAACTCCAGACGGTATATCCCAAGAGACAACTCCATATGTCATACCCAAAGAGACAACTACATACGTCATACCCCAAGAGACACCTCAATACGTCATATCCCAAGAGTCAACTCCAGACATCATACCACGGGAGACAACTCCATACGTCATACTACGAGAGACAACTCCATATGTCATACCCAAAGAGACAACTACATACGTCATACCCCAAGAGGTCACAGCTCCGTCCGTCATACCACAAGAGATAACTCCAAACATCATACCACGAGAGACAACTCCATACGTCTTACCACAAGAGACAACTCCAAACGTCATACCACAAGAGACATCTCCATACGTCATACCTCAAGAGGTCACAACTCCACAAGTCATGACTGAAGAGATCACCTCACCAGAGTTTACTACGAAAGAGGTTATAAAACCATTGATGACAACTCCAAAGGTCACAAAACCCAAGGTCACAACTCAAGCGCTTTATAAAACAGTAGTAACGATCAAGAATAAATTGACACCAGGTGTGACGTCAGCAAAGGTCACTGTACCGGATATGACGTTTGAAACAAGCATCAATCCAGCAATGGTGACTGTTCCGACAACTCTGTCGATACCTGCCGAGGGTACTTACCCATCTCTCAGTCCATCACTAGGTACGTAGTAAAGCTATGATGATTTCAAAAAATTATTGTAAACCATTATGAATTATATTCGTGAGAACTATGGTTTTATCTGCGAATAATTGATCTCCCTTATGTTATTTCAATATTAATAGAAATTTTATATGGAAATAAATATTACAAAAAAAAAAGGCGATTCATTCTCCTTACGAATTAAGGCGGAGGTAAACCGATCGTGAACATATAGTGACTTACACCGTGTAACCGACCCAAATAACTTCACTTTCAGTCCAAACGTCGAATTCCTCGGGAACAAAAACAATAATTTGAGATAGAACAAAAACGATTTTTTCTTACCTGTATCATCTTAAAGTGCGATTTCTATTCGATATTGTTTCCTGATTTCTTTCTGTGTCGTTTTAACTTTGGCATAGCCACCCCTTTCCTCCCTTTTTAAGTTAATACGGCAAAAATGTGTAACCTTTGTGGTTTTAATTCTTGCTCTTTTTTCATTAAAATGCTGTAGCGGACTCCTTTTACACACTGGCATTTGTAGTCAGACTCAACGAAACGTTTGACAATTCAATGACAACCAACCAGACGCTTGAAATGCAGCTGAAGAACCAGGTAACACAGATTTTCATACTATATATAGGTTTGATTCCGCAGAGTTCTATATATAGGTTTGGTTCCGCAGAGTTCTATTTATAGGTTTGATTACGCAGAGTTCTATATATATTCGTTTATGTGTAAAAATGTATTTCATTTTCTGATTTCTTGAATGTGTACTGTTATTTATATAATATCGTTATTTTTGCAATGAACAGTTCTATATTGTGTTCAGGTGTTTTTTGGCGGGATCCTGTTACCGCGATGATCGTGAATAAAATACTGCCAATATTACTCTCGATGCAGTATACACGCATAGTTGATGTCACTTTTTGCTAAACACATTTGATTACTTTGTAGGTGATACAGTCGTTCTTCAAAGGAGTAGATCCAAATTTATTGAAGGAGATTATTATATTTGATATAAGGTAAGAAAGTACAGCCGAACACAACATACACTAATTGTATTCACTTCCCCATGATTGACAGGCCGGGCACTGTTAGGGGGAATACGAAAACTGTGCCTGAAGATTTCAATTAATGTTTGAAAATAAAAATAAATTTAAAATCCTGAAAAGTAATACATTAATATTGAAAATATGAGAACAAAAAATATCTGGTTGTCGAAGATTCAGAATGCTTAGTTCAGGGTCGTTTCCTCATGGTAAGGGGTCCAGATATATTTTCATATTACGGGGGAGGTATGACATTGCTATGTAAAATCTGTCCGGGGGGTGNGGGGTGGGGGGGGTGGGGGTCCGAAAAATCGATTCCACGACGGGTGGGGCATTTGGAATTGTTAATGCCAAGATGTACGGTATCCGGGTAACTGATTTCCTTGGCACAGCTGATTGGGAAATACTTACTTCACATGGGACGGGGTAATCTTAGAATACAGGCATCCAATATCATTACCTTTTTATTGTTACAATGGTAAGACAGGATGGGCGGAAACAACTTTTAGAAATTTTAGAAATGTAAACAACTGCTGTCAGGTGTATAAACACGTGTATAATTGTAACTTGGCAGGCAAGGCGATACTGAAACATCGTAAGTTTTACTTAGAGTCACTTTCAATTTACCATTTCCTCTACCTAATTTACTGTGAAGTGCTTAACTTTCGCGAGAGAGCTATATTTGCGGTATTCCGTGTTGAAGATGAATGCGAAATCCATTATTTCTTTCTCTTTTTTTCTTTCTTTGTTTTTAATGGATATTTTTGCTATTGTATATTTCGCGAGTTCATTCCTCGCACGAATACGTTGTTCAAAACATGCTTGTAAAATAAATTCTCGTGAAACTTAAACATTATACAGTGAAACAAACATGCTAGCATTACTTCTTATCTTTCCCACGTGTTTAGTGGACTGGCCTTGTGGCGATAATTCCAAAAATATTCAAATGTGTCAAAGAAAATTTTATCAGAATATCAGTGTTTTTTTTATTCAACATGACGATTCGGGTAATTGAAAACGAAGTCATTTTGCTTAAATCCTCTCGAATATTTTTGAGGAATCCACAAAAAGGGAGTCGATAAGGCACTGGGAATATACAGTAGAAATAAAGCGTAGGTGTATATACTAGACCCTGTGTTTATACAGCATATATAGACTATATTTTTTATATAAACAATATATATATACTAGACCATGTGTATATAAAATAGATATATACTATATTTTTTATATGAACAATATATATATACTAGACCCTGTGTATATACAATAGATATTTATTATATTTTTTATATATACAATATATATATAGTAGACTCTGTGTATATAAAATATATATATATACTGTATTTTATACAAACAATAGATATATACTAGTCCCTGTGTATATACAGTAAATATGGACTATATTTTTTACATAATTATTACATATATACTAGACCCTGTTTATATACAGTAGATATATACTATACATTTATATAAACAAAAGATATATACAGGGCCCTGTGTATATACAATAGATATAGACTATGTATTTTATAATACAGTAGATATAGTTTTTTTTATATGAAAAATTGATATATACTGGGCCCTGTGTACATATGGTAATTATAGACTATACTAGATTTTACCTGAAACCAATCAAACGTCTAACTCCATGCATTCTGTTTTGTCATGACATATCCCAGGTGTGAATAGACAGTAATTAAAAGTGAGCGTATGATTTATGGAAAATTTGCCCCCGTGCGGAAATAAATCATTTCCAGTGGCAATATATGTTTTTTTCCAGATATAGTATGAACGTTATAGGAGCCAGTGGTCCCTCAACTCGTCATCGCTTGTCAATGTTTGTATTTAATTTTCAAATTGTAAAAGTCATTAGGTAAACCTCGTGTCTTTATACATTTTGAAAATTAACTAACTCGAGTTAAATAATAATGAAAGTCGACCATCACGCGTTGGGGAACCTCTATTTATATCACAGCGAGACAGATACTGTGGCTATAGTCGACTGGCGTAAATATTTCAATATCCACAAATTATAACGCGTTATAGCTTAGTTTTCCAGTATCATGACAGAAAAAGCAACATTTGTTTAAACCCTTGCCAGAAGTATGGTTGATATCAGCGAGACAGATATTGTGGCTACAGTCGACTGGCGTAAATATTTCAATATCTACAAATTATAAAGCGTTATAGCTTAGTTTTCCAATATCATGACAGAAAACCCTTGCCAGAAATACGGTTGATATCTCTGTCCAAACAGGGAGGGAAATATATTAAAAGGAAAAGAAATCATAACCATCGGATAAAGGGTCAATTCAGGGGTGTGGCCAGCCCTTGTTCGGAGAGGATTCGTGTAAGAGAGGGTCCAGTACAAGGGAGCAATGGAGTTCAACGAGTAGTGTATATATTTTATTTAATATTTGGTCGACTCACCCCTGTGCCAGCGTATAGGCAGCTACGCGCCTGGTTACGATTTGTTGTTATGTCTCCGCCCCATCATTTTATCATTTTGTTACATGTTATTATGTCAGACTAGAGTTACAGTCGTATTGCGAATTGGAATGTGGGATGTGGGGGCCGTCTGACATTATGCTACCACTAGCCCTCCACCACTGGGTCACGTGTTCGAGGCCCACGTGGGGCAGTCGCCAGGTACATGGTCAATGGGTTTTTCTCCAGGAACTCCGGCTTTCCTCCACCACCAAAACCTGTCACGCCCTTAAATTACCATAGTTGTTAATAGGACGTAAAACTCAATCAAACCAACTGCGAAACAGCGTATCGACATGAAGTTAAAGACACTGCGGCGTCTCGTGCGAAACCGTAACCAATGCACCCTTGAAGACACATTTGACATCTTCCAATTAAATTAAATAAAAAATAGATATCAGTTCATCACATGTCAATCCCAATTACAAATCGATATTCTTAAGCCACACGGCACTATATCTGCTACTTAAATACCCCAGTGAGTCATAATGTGACTGTTTAAATTAATTAAAACTTACAAACCTCGCATTGTTCAACGAAAAATTTAGAGGTGATTGATACTGTGGGGAAATGAAGTCTAAAAATTACGAGACACGCTTAATTTCTTGCTAATCGAACATATATTAAGATTAATTAGAGCTATATGGTTTCCGTTCCTATTGTTGTAATGAAATATATGCAACAAATTATTACTGTTTTAAGAACAGGCAATACATACAGTGCTGGTATAGCTTTCAATATATGTAAGATCACATGAAAGAGTTACGATTTTTTTACATTGCAAATCTATTACAAATTAAGATGAATTAAAAACCCCATTATTTCACTGTACAACAGTTTTATTAAACATTCTTCATCCATTTTAAATTAAGATTTTTTTTCTAATTTCCTGCCTGAGCTATTCATCCATATTCCTTCAATATTGATCGTGACAAATACTTTAATTATTAATTGATGAACTCATTATACAGGTACAAAGGATACCAACTAGTTCGCCGTTTAATTTAATTTTGCAAACTTGATATGCTATTTGCATAAAATCCTTTAATGTCGACAGGAATGCATACATTTCTGACGCGTTTCGAATAAAAGTAAGTTGATTTTAATAATTTTACGTTAAATGTAACTTAAAGTGTCTAAGTGTCGTAAAAAAATCGTCAACATCTGCATTCGTTTTTATAATCCACTTTAATTAATCTGCTTTCAGAAGAAGTTAAAATGGCTAAATTAGCAGTTAGAAGTCCCAGGATTGTTGTTAATGTTCATTAGATGAAACAATTGATTTACAACTTGATCTCTGATCATTTAAGGGAGTATGCTTCCTTTCTGTGTAATGTTCCAGTCTGTAAAACACATGTTACTATGGTAATTGGTACCTGATGTATTTTCACTCATTCAAAATGCCCAATAAAACCATTGCGTATCTAAGTACTGTAACACAAATACAGACAGTGTGTGTCATTATATGTCAACTTACTAATTCATGTATCATACATAGCTTATTGTCATAGTTCTGCCATCATGAAATTTTGTTAAAAAAATATTATTGTACAGGGAAAGGGCTTGATATAAGTTGTACAACTTGTGCCCAATTCCATTACTATGTAAAAAGCAATAAAATATGTTTAAATAATACATAAAACCCAGATATTGCGTAAAAACTGTCATCAAGGATGGTAACTACAACAGAAATTGCAGATACAACGCGAACGAAATATCTTAAAGGGAGATAACTCTACCTCAAATAACAGATATAACGTGATAGAACTATCCTCAAGAGAGATATTTTAAAAACATTATAGAAATATTGTATTTTTTTTATAAATCAAACGTTGTATATTTATTATATTTTTTTTGATATTTTAGCCACTTCGCTCCTCTGTCTCCTCTTATCATGATCGCTTCTATATTCCTTCAGAAACGGAAGTATCATGTTTAATGCCACTGTGCGCATGCGTGCAGATGGTCTATCCAGGGACCAATTCGCCAACGTATCGCACCTGGAGGAAGACAATGTCGGGTATGCCATCGCGCATGACCACAGTTTCGGTGACTTCCGGCTGGATGCACGGAATGATGAGATTCTGAAGACAGCTTTCGCACATTTCAGTGGTAAGCATAACTATTACACAAAACAAGATATCTTTTTCAATCTTTAAAAATTAAATTAAAAATTGATAAATAAGTGTCATTTTATCTGGCACTTGATTTGACATAAAAAAATAAATAAAGAGCAAATAATATATGACTCAGGCATGGCCTGGAGAGAGCGAAGCTCGTCATTTGTTTCGATAGTATAGTATAATTTTTGAATCATAACATTACCCATTTTAATACATACAAAATGTACCTGTAATTGTTTTTCTTATAATATACTTGAATCTGTTGCTGGGCAAAATCATTCATTTTGAAAACAGGCATTGCCTGAAACGAGCGAAGCGTCTAAATGCTGTTTTTTCAATCTTATTTTCTAAAAAACATTATCTAAAATAATATCTATTTAATCGTTTTATAGCGATAAAGTGACTAATGTAAAAATAATAATAAGGAAGGAAAAACATTCGAATGAATTATGCAGTTCAAGAGAAAACGCAAATGCATTTGGTACTGTTGCATTTAATTTCCCCGTCTATGGCCTCAGCGTAATGTTGCGGAAAGAGTGAGGCCCAGTAGAGGGACTTCATATTTGAAGATGTAATGTTTATCAAATAAAACTGTTATTATCTGTTATTATAAAAGATAAGTATATTGGTGATTATATTCCGATTGTATTTTCCGACATGATATACTTTGCCTGATCCCTCTAAATCGTGTAAAAAGAGAATCACAATAGCCCAAACATATCCGGATTTCCGTCTGGTTTGGTAGTTACTATACACTTCCGGTTTGGGTGGAGAGAAGAAAAGGCTGAAAATTTGAAAGAAGCTTCAGTTTCTATAATTTAATGTCATGAATTTACATAACCACAGAAAAAATAAAAATGAAATAAAGAGATATTTTTGAGAATGTGTAGCAAAGCTGCGCTCTTATAAAAGTTGACGCTGTAGACCAGACGTATTTAACATCCACCCCAACCACTTCAGTAGCCTAGTGGAACAGACTTGTCCATTCTATAAAACACATAACAACATTCTCTATGTTTTATAGGAATGTTTCATCTGTTTAGTTTTACCGAAATATTTGAAGGCCGGTTCTTTAGTGTGTAAACCACAGATAAATGGTCTAAAAAGTACTTATTCCGTGTAGTTATAATGGTTATCACCTGTCTAGAATTGTTAAAATTAAAATGTCATTTAAAAGATCACGATACATAATATAATGAACATGGATACTTATGAAAAACGAGGTTGTCTCCCTTGCATCTTCAGTAGCGCCAATGGCCACCAGATGTAACAGATTCCGTACAAGTGTTACTGTAAGTTAAAATTCTTCCTAACAGAACTAACACAGTGTGACGCCAACTTCTCCTGTCCCGGGGCCGCCTACGCCAAGGAGGTCCAAACAGACAAGTTCTCGTGCACTTGTAAGCATGTGTGCTCCAATGTCAATTGTGGAAAGGATGGCACCTGTGTCTTCAATGAAATAACCAAGGCAACGACATGCAAGTGAGTTTGGCAATCTCTTATGAAACGAATTCGGGTAATTTTTATTACATAACTAAGAACCTATGCTGATTTTCTGAGAGTGCCATGGAACGTTTTTCTGTGATTGTATTTCAGCGAAGAAATGTAAGATCGGTGTATATGGCATCTAGATTAGTGTCCTTATTGTGACGTCATCGTTAACGTTGAACCCCCTTATCCTGTGACGTCACCATTGAGTATATGTTACAATATTCAATGTACATGTATTATATATCATTATATTTGTCATAATTATTAATTAACCACATGCACATATGGAATCAATCCTTATTTTGAAACATTTAATGTTAACACATACTGAAATAATTCGGAGACAACATACATATATACATGTACAGTATATGGTGACTTGACTTCACACAAACAGCGAGCCCTGTCACTTAAGGTAATAGGTTTGTGTCACCATTTCTCGGTAGAATTTCACCAAATTTTGAAGTTATATTGCTTTGAAGTAAAGAAAAATTCGACAAAAAATATATTGGTGGTCAGAATTTAAAGGATTTTAAATGGAAATTTATGTAAAAAGGTGTGAATTTTGAAAAAAAAGAAAGACACGATTGTTGCAAAATAATGTCAATCAAAATTATACTGCTATAGATTAGTATTGCATTAATGTATATCAATTAAATAAACGCTGAAATTGTGTAAAATTAATTATCTATAAACGATTAAAAATTGACATTTTATAATAAAACCATATACACATAGTAATTGCATGTAAGAGTTATCTTTCTTGAAAAACTTCACAGTAGTGAAATAGGTAGCCGGTTTCCTGAAGTACAGAAAAATAGACAAATTTGACTCATTGATAAAAATCAACTGAATTTATGCCTGGATTGCTTTGAAATACTCTAATATTGAGAGACCACACTGTTCTGTCAATAGTAAACATACAATATTCATCACAACTCTAGTCATTAAGCTCAGTGTGACAATGCTTTTAACATTGGACTTCTACATCTTACTTTTGTGAAACCAAAGGTTAAACATTCTTCCATTTCTAAGGCTCAAATGCACGTTAGGACCGGGAAACTGATAATGTAATTTGCTAATCAATGTATATGTGCATAATTTTAACAGGTGTCAGACGTCAACTTTGACGTTGTATTATGGCGACCACTGCGAGACGTCGACCCTTAAGTTTGAGGTTGTGTTGGGCATCTCCGTGGGGGCGGGACTTGTCCTTTTACTGGTGATCTTCCTGTTCGTTGTGTGCCGAAACCGGAAGTCGGACAAAGCGAGGTGCGTTCGATTAAATAACTATAACTGATTAATATTGATTCCAAATAAAACAGATGTAACATCATAAAGACTTAATGTCAAACCCGGAAGTTAAAGTTGGTTCATTTTTCAGGCATGGCAACTATTTTCTGCATTGATTGCGTCCAGCTGTATGTAAGTGTTCGTTGATTTTGTGTATCGAACAAGTTTGCTATTTCGCTAATAGCCAACACTTATTGTTTGCTGATTGTTTCCTGATTTTGAAAACCGCAAAAGTGTACAATTCAATAATTTAACTATTTGTTTTTTCAAGTATGTCTTACGATCCACGAGAATGGGATCTACCATCCGAGACCGGAACAGGAAAACCTCAAGACGTCAGTTACCGCGCATGGTCTACACGGTCAAGTGTTTTTGGAGATCGTTACTACAGACACTTCCCAAGCAACCGGAAGTTTACAAGTGATGTAAGTAAAGCAACAAACAATTTGAAGGCAGTATCAAAAACCGGAAGTAGCGTGTTATATTTTTTCAGCAAATAGCAGACAGTTTAATAGACATAACTTTAAAAACACAGTTATGTAAATATAGTGAAACATAACATAACATGCATTACCGGAAGTACACAAGCACAGAAGTTAGGTGAAGAAAGCATTACATAAACTACCGGAAGTAAACAAGCACAGAAGTTAGGTGAAGAAAGTATAACATAAACTACCGGAAGTACACAAGCACAGAAGTTAGGTGAAGAAAGTATAACATAAACTACCGGAAGTAAACAAGCACGAAAGTAAGGTGAGGAAAGTATGACATAAATTACCGGAAGTAAACAAGCACAGAAGTTAGGTGAAGAAAGTATAACATAAATTACCGGAAGTAAACAAACACGGAAGTAAGGTGAAGAAAGTATAACATAAACTACCGGAAGTCCACAAAAGGTTTATTAATGAACAAGAAAACATATAGGATAAGAGATAGAAAAACACAATATGTATAACCGGAATAACCTTAGAACAAAAGCTATGAAATGAACATCACAACATGCTAAACTGGCCGTAAATAAGTATAAGAGTTAAGAAATGCACAAACAACAGCATTACCGGCAGAAAAAAAGAACGAATGTTTAATGATGAACAACACAATATGCATTTCCGGAATTACAGGTGGAAAGGTTTAGTAGTTAACCCAACAACATCACAGGAAGTACACTTTGGTTAAGCGAAAACCATACAACACATTTATTTTCTTGCAATTTTTTTAACACATGCCCGTTTATTCTAATTATCCTGGTAAAATTAACATGTTTTATATTCTAAAATTACAAGGAAAAAATTCCCAAAAATGTCAATCACTGATTAACCTTTAAATGACATTACCAGGAATTTTACCTATATTTCAGTGTCTATCGGTCTATCAAATTATAGGAATACTCCATGTACATTGTTTCCTTATTGTTCATCACATTTTTTCCAGACGTATAACCCGTTTTCATCAGGCGATCCCTCACAGATGCGGACAGCGATCTACTTACCGCCCTCAAATGAATACGACACAGATAGATACAGCGTGGGCGGGGCCAGCTCGAGAGGCGTGGCCAGTGGGAGAGGCGGGACCGCTGAAGGGGGCGGGCGTAGCCTGAGATTCATAGACCCATCACAAGATGTATGTACCTGTCATAACCAATTACTAATATATTGTGTGAATTTCATGATTTTCTGTGGACCCAATAAACAGAGGTCATATACAAATAACTGGTGTTATCAATTTTAATTATTACATTATATTCTTTAATCCAACGTCCAGTGATCTGACCAGCTGTCCATATACACATTTAAAGTGACAAATATTCAGATTGTCCCCTATGGTATCGTTTTTCGATGATTATAATTATTTGTCATTATTTCTTCAGTATTCTATTGTCCGGCCACAAGTCGACACGACGCCTAGAGACATATACCGGCCACTTGACCAGGTACGTCACGTGCAACCAAATCTTTTAAGGATTCCCGTTCCACTGCCGAAAACTGTAATTAATAATTGAAAACTTTTTAATATTTCCTGACCCATCCCACTACAGAGATATATCTAAAACGACATTAAGTTTACTGTATAGGTATAAGAAACTACGGCGGAATAATCTAGTATTTCGCCTGCAGTGGGACATTGATCCTTAAAGAAACGCTATCTGTACTGAGGCCAAATCGGGAACCATCGGCACTATCCGTAAACGAGGACATATTTTATCGTTTATGGAAAGTGCCGACGGTCTTTTATAAAAAAAATATTTGATTGTGTGACGTTTCTCGATGTCTTTTATAATAATTGTATTTGATTGTGTGACGTTTTTCGATGTCTTTTATAATAATTTATTTGATTGTGAGACGTTTCTCGATGTCTTTTATAAGAATTTTATTTGATTGTGTGACGATTTCTCGATGTCTTCTATAAAAGTTAAACCAAATACTTAATTTCTTATCGATCCACAGGGTGAGTGGACGGACGGCAGAGGTACAAACAGCCGGGCAATCTATACGGACGCTAGGACATTTTTCTAAGGGATTTGGCAGCAATACAAATTATATCGATTCCACGGGACTACATGCTGCGTTATCTCTTGAAGGGAAACATTTTGAAGGTGCGACAATGTACAATGTTAGGATAAAAGTTGAAACAAGGATTTGCTTCGAATAACAAGAAATAGAGAAGCTCTTCAAATCGGCAGCAAGATTACAATGAACAATGTTGACCCTTGTTTACAAATAGATGCCCATCTAGCCTACACTTACCACTGACGTATCTAATCTCTGTAGCGGACATGAAGCGCTCCATGTATCCGCCGTCCGCATAATTCCAGGAGGGTGGGGCTTTCCTGGTGGCGAGCCCGAAGAGCATTTGGTTGATTATATAATAATATATATTAAAATTTCGTTCTGATGCTGGAAATAGAACCGTGATAGTTAATATTCCAGTAAAAGGCCTTAAACCAATGCAGCTCATTTAAAAAATACACCTTTAACAAAACCAAAGTGGGAACGGAAAATATCTAATTTATGGAACGGAAGAACCGGAAGTGTAGACCCTCATAAGCAATGTGGAACAGAAAAAATGTGTACATGAAAATTCCTTAACTATGGACTCGAAACACAGTACTGTAGACAGGAAGTGTTTTTAATGTGGACCGGAAACAAATAAGTATCGACAGGAGTTGTTTGTATTGGTGACATACACTAATGACTATATTGAAACAAAACTTTCCCGAAGTTTTTTTCATATAGAGTAGGTCAAACTAGTCTCTGGGTTTTCACTATGTTTGTAGAAGCTGCGTCACTTCCGGGGTCGGACATTGCAACGCAGAGCTAAACCTATTAGCTTGGTGGCTAGACTCTAGCTAAGTCACTTCCGTTTGTACCAAACACATGAAATTTGGCAACGTTTTGTATTACAGAAATGGTGTCTGTAACCCGATGTGCATGACGTCACTTGACGGGTTTACACACCCGGATGTGGGTTCTGTGGACTGTGATATTCCGAAGCGAAAAGACGATGTACGGAACGTGAAGTTATATTTCAAAACTCAATTCCTTTCAAGATTCTTTGATCGTCTTGAAAATATGGAATGGAATTTTATAGATTGTTACCTGTATCCATTCACTATTGCATAGTGAGCTAAATTAAAATAAATGTTCTTCGGTTAAACACATAGTCTGTGTATGGTCTTATTAAGTGTGTAATGGTGAAGTTTTGAACTCAGGAAGATTGTTTAAAGATGACCATTTAAAGACAGATCCCTGCTCGTTTTCAGCAATATTACAATATATATTCCAAGTACATATTATTTTATTATTTAACCCCCTTTTTATTTTCATTATCTACACATACAAGGCGAATGCTTTTAAAATGAACATTTTTATCTGATTTTATCTTCGCTTCTCACATGTTTGTTTAAAAAATAAAATAGATAAATAAATCCCCATGGCCCTATATGACCACAGCCGTCGATGGGCCGTTAAACCCAAACAAACAAACAAACAAACTGTAAAGAAGTTTCGGACTTTACGAAAATACAATTGATGAAATAAATTGTTTGTAAAAACTCTGGATACAAAAAAACTCTATTCCTCTAAACTCTAAATAGTAACTCTATTTAGTAGTACTTTTGTGTGGCTGTTTTGATGAAATAAACAGCTAAATGGAAAGATATATAGATAATGATACAGGAGAAATACTTTCAAAAAATTTAATCGGAATAGTTTAAACATTTATTATTGTTTTAAGTCGGATGGTCGGGTGGTGCAGTGGATAATGTACTCGCCTTTCGCCAAGACGGCAGGGGTTAAATTCCCCGATCCGAAGTGTATGGGGTCACCTTCCCGGTCACGTGGGTTTTCTCCGGGTACTCCGGTTTCCTCCCACATCACATTAAGAACCCTGCGCACTAACATCCGAGCCAACAGGAGTGATTAATATATGTTGATATAACATGTTTAATTACTGATGTAAAGTAAATAAAGTTTAGATTTTATATTATTTGATGTATTGAGTTAAACATCGGCAGAACACGTATTTAACGACATAAATACGGGGATAGTACCTGTAGGATCTGGCATAAGTGATTTATTTCTAAAATAAATCAGGCGAATTCTGTAAATTTACAAAAATCGGTTCGAAGCGTTGCTCTGAACAGGAAGTATATGTGAGTGATATTTTAGTAGACCTTTAGTTATGCTTTGAAGGTTTTTTTCGGATGACACTTCTTTTTATAAAAGTAATAATCCCAAAGTACACCAGAAATAGTATCACCAATTATCTCTCTAAACTTTGGGTTACGGCCTACACATTGTTAGTTAAGTAACCTCGTACCTCTGTTGATAACGTGAACATACATTGGAACCTCTGTCCCGGTATAAATATAACATTGATAAATAATTCCTGAAAGAAAAACCATATCTTCTCTAAAAGAAAAAAATAAAGAATAATTAAACAAAAGGGGAATCAACGACAATGCCATATTGGTAAAAATTGGCAACGAAGCCACACGCGGTTCGATCCTTGAACCTTCCGATCCAGAGACGGCCGGGCGCTTTTACCAATTCAACTAGCTGGCCAACCGTAGTTCACTGGCCCAGTCGCAGTTCAGGTTTTTTTTCTAAAACGAAAATTAAGGGGTGATTACTGGACTTACGACAAGAGGTCCAATGGGCCTGCATCGCTTACCTGGTATTAATCTCACAATTGTAACCTTAAAAGTGGAAAAATAAAATGGTTTATTGAGAAGATTATTTTTAAAGATTTTTGCACTATGGACCAGATGTGACCATGAAAGTGTGTCAAGGTCATTCACATCAACAAGCAATCACCCTGTATGCTTTAGTTATTCAGAAAAAGTCGTTTAAAGATTTCAACATATTTGACCCCTGTGACCTTGAATATGGGAAAAGGTCATTCATTTAAGCAAACGTCGTAGCCCTTCAAGCCAACATCCTTCTGGCCAAATATCATAACTCTGGACCTTTTGGTAATATTGGAGAAGTCATCTAAAGGTTTTTAAGACAATTGACATATGTGACCTTGAATATGGGCAAAAGATCATTTGTTTGAACAAACTTGGAATCCCTTCATGCAACATCCTTCTGACCAAATATCATCACCCTGGACCTTTTGGTTTTACAGCAGAAATTGTTTAAAGGTTTTCAAGACAAATCAACCCTGTGACCTTGAATATGGACGAAGGTCATTCATTTGAACAAACTTGGCAGCCCTTCATCCCCACATGCTTCTTGTGAAATATCATCACCCTGGAGCGTTTGGTTATTCAGAAGAAGTTGTTTAAATATTTCAACATATTTGACCCCTGTGACCTTAAATATTGGCAAAGGTCATTCATTTTAACAAACTTGGTAGTGCTTCATCCAGGCATGTTATCGGCCATATGTCATCATTCTGGGCCTTCTAGTTAATCAGAAGTTGTTAAAAGATTTTAACATATTTGACCCCTGTGACATTGAAAATGTGCAAAGGTCATTTGTTTGAACAACTTGGTAGCCCTTCATCCCAGCATGCTACTGGCAAAATTTCATTACCCTGAAGCTTTTGGTTATTCAAAAGAAGTTGTTTAAATATTTCAACATATTTGACCCCTGTTATCTTGAATATGGGTCAATAATAATAATAATAATAATAATAATATGCAGCATTTATATAGCGTCCTATATAATTCGTAAAATTACTCTAAGGCGCTTTACAACATATGGATAATAGTAATGGTTATAATTGTGAAAACAAACAACAAAGGCTTGCAATCACTTTCATACATTTAACAAGCAATGTGCACATAATTGAACAAATAAAAGGGTGGTATTTACATGACGTCTTTGCAAAGATTCTAAAATGCAGACGTGAAGAGGTGAGTTTTTATGTCCCTCTTGAACTTGGCCAGAGTATTCGACTTCCTAATAGCAGATGGTAAGCTATTCCACAACGTAGCCGAAACCCTCCCAAAGCATCTGTTTCCGTAGGTCACAGTACGAGATTTTGGGACACACAACAAAGACTCTGACTCCGACCGCAGTGATCTTGACGACTGATACAGGGTAACAAGTTCCTGTAACGCTTGATTCGTTTGAACAAACACTTGGTAGCCCTTTATTCCAGCATGTTACTGGCCAATATATCATCTTCCTGGGCATTTTGGTAATTCAGAAGAAATTGTTTAAAACATATTTGACCCCCCCCCCCCTAAAACGTTCTACAGATCACACATTATCCAGAGTTCCAGTTTAAGGGATTTCGTAGTGTATCTAGTGCCCGGACACGCAGGGATCAACTGTACACATTTACCAAAGTGTCCGGATTTAAAACGTGTCGTTGTACACATTAAGCGTTGTGTCCGTAATAACAAGGTTCAACTATACACATTAAATAGTGTCCGGACTAACAAGGTTCCGCTGTACACATAAACCAGTGTGTCCGGACTAACAAGGTGACACTGTACACATTGAAGAGTATCCGGACTAACAAGGTTCCGCTGTACACATAAACAGTGTTTCCGGACTAACAAGGTGACAGTGTACACATTAACTAGTGTCTGGATTAACAGGACGCCATTTTACACATTAACCATTGTATCCGGAATAACAAGATTCCACTGTAAACAGTTCACTAAAGAGGTTGCATTTAACACACTAGGCAGTGTCCGGACTAAAGAGGTTCTAAACTTGTAACTCGTTAACATTAAGCTGGTTTAACGTACAATATTATAATGAAAGGGGGATACTTTCTTACTTTTCGTGTTGTATTCGATAATAATATATGTAGCACTATAAAGTCGGCATCAGATTCGTGCTATCACAAGGAGGCGAGCACACCAACATACCCTGTCTCCTGCATACACACACGCAAGCACGCATACACTACACACATAGAGGCACGTCCTTACATGACCTTAGCTGTTAATAGGACGTTAAACAAAATTAAACCAAACTAATAATATATTTCAATATAATATGCTGTATGAATATATGTATAATATTATAGTGTTTTTCATATCATTGTACTGTACTATTATGGTGTATATGGATGGTATATCATCGTATATCGCTTTTTTATTATATTACATGTTTATATTGGTTCAAAGAAGTAATACAAACGGTAACATCCCATATAACACTGGGTCCAACCGTATAGGAATTACAATGTAATGAAAATTGGCATTTATGGCAAGGAAGCAATTCCTACAGTGTAGAGAATACGAGGTTATTTTTTTCACGCTTGAAAGCATTTTAAAAACTATAACACAGATCATAAAGTATTGTAACGACGTTCAACCAAACGTTAAAATATATGAACAGTAAAAATAAAACTCCATAATCTTGATAGAATTTTAAGGATATTGGTGACGTAAATAATATGTTAAATTAACGCTCAAATACGTGTATCCAATTCCTACAAAATTAAGTAACGGCTACCGTGGTACAAATGTAACGCCCAAGGAAAGTATAACCGGAAGTGAGTGTTCTCTAAGACCACGTGGGAAATCCTTTCACCTTTCATCACAATCTTATCGCTAGGCATTAACAAAGTACCAAAGTTCTTATCAAAGACAATAATCTCTGGGTATGAAATGCCACACCTGTCAACGGCTAAAGAAAGGGGACGTAAGTCGGTATTAATCGCAGTGCCCCAGGGCGCAACAGAGATCGTTAGAAGTGATGTGGAGGCCCCATAAGTCATTACGTGCCAGTGGTTTGACAGATCGGCCGTCAACTTCCGTATAGACTGGACGTGTATACCTGTACGCATGCCACGTGTCCTGGGACGGCAGATATAGGACCGGTCCGTTACGATTTTGGAAGAGTCCTGGGAAAACAACAGATCGAACGGAAAGTCCCAGAGATAAGACAGCCTAGAACAGACGATACGACTTTGGGAAGTAAAGCTATCGGAATTATATCTTCTGTAGTGTAACGGTAATAACTTTCAAAAAAAAATATGGCTAAATCAATATTGTGTAAGAAAATGATTCTTTGTGTGGTAGGGACTATGGCTTTAGTTGCCATGGTTACTGCTAGTGACATGAACGTTAAGGGTGACGTACCGGATGTGCACGTGCTTGTGACGAGAGATTCAGATAAATGCACGAGAAAAGCAGCCAAGCACGACATTCTAGTACTCCATTATGAAGGATTCTTCCCTAACGGTACCAAGTTCGATTCCAGGTAAGTCGAATGTTCAACGTCTTTATCGAAATAGGGCTTTTTCCCCTTTTTATTTTTTAATCAACATTAAAGGTTGATTTTTTTGTTATAGAATGAAAAATAGATGAAAAAAGCAAATAATTTTTACAACGTATCTAAATTGTGAAGATACCGTATCATGCACACGAAACAAGAATAATCTCAAAAGCTAAATTATCGGAATCTATGTGATATTTCTTATCCTTAGATTCTAGAATATAGAAAAGATGATCAAATATTTAACTTTTCTTTAATCAAACGCCTTGAAAGCCCTGTAATCAAAAATATAAATATTTCGGATACGATATGAAACTTTCAGAATTTAATAATTTCGTCAATAGATATAGCAGATCGTGATCAGGTTGTCAGTTCCACGTTAAGTATCATATTGTAATATCCCAGGTGTATTTTTCTTTTGTCATTTCTTTGTCTTGGGAAAAAATATAGCATCTTATATGTTATCTTCGAAATAAATAGAGAACATGTGTTCACGGAGAACGGAATCGGGAACCGTCGGAACCTTCCGTCTTGTTTACGAAAAGTGCCGACGGTTCCCGATTGTTAGAACTTGGATTACGAATATGCTTATTTATATATCTGTAAAATGGTAGGACAGCACAACAATCCAAGCGCCGGTGATTATGAAAATAACCGAAGACGGCAATATAAAGTAAATTGTTATTTTCGTTAATTTTATTTTCGTCCTTCTGCGTTCTATTGGCTCGTTTCAAAACGCACGTAACCGGAAATGCGTACCAAAGTTCTTTATCAAACTTCAAATTGATCCTAAATAAAATTGTTACAAATACTATCGTTTAATATTTGAAATTAAAAAAAAAAAAAACAACTAAAAGTAAAACACCAATACCTAATAGATCTAAGTTAATACGAACAAAGTGCGTTAAGATGTTACGTCATCAGATACAATGTCGCCCGATAATGCTTGACACCAAGGTTACAGAGAAATGTGTACGTCTTGTACCGCATGGGCCAGGCGCATTGTTAAATTGGTTGTACGGTATCTCACAATAATATGATTGACTAACGTGTGTCTCATCCTTGCTCCCCTTTCTTAGATTTGTTTTAACGGGTTGGGATTTAAGGGAGGAGACGCAGGGACCCGAATCCTCCTTCCGTAACGAGCGTTATACTATGTCATGTATAATGAAGATTTGTGCAAAAAACACCCTTTGGAAATAGCGGGCATTAACAGTTTATTGTAAACAAGGATAAAGGGGGTGGGGGGGGGGGTAGAGATTTTGTTTTACCATTTTACCTAATCCTTCCATGATCCTGGCTGCAAAAGGGGTCGGAGTGGGAAGTGGCTGTTGCTTAGAATTCGACAGCTTTTGGGTCCTGACTGGAGTCATATTTCAATTTGCCCCACCCCTTAGTCTAAAATGACTCTCATCTAAAAATATTGACGGGGCGGGACGCCCCTTTTATATATTTTTTTTTGCAACGAGATAGGCATTATTTCGGACTTCTGCCCCCTGTTGTTCCATGTTAAAGCCATGCTTTCAATATATAACAGATTATGTCCACCGTTCCATATCTTTCCGATGAAAGATAAGAAACAACAATCTATCATTTGTCGCCAGAAGGCGCCCTCTAGCAATGATTTGCCCCGAGTCATTGTGTGTGGAATAAGATGGTTTTCTTCGAGACGTTTGTATATATATATATATATATATATATATATATATCTGGCAGGTACATGAAGAGTAACATGAAAACTGAAGTACATACGCTACATTTATTGCTGTATATTTCTTCAACGAGCACGCGCTGTACACAAGTATGCACTTTTCGCCGGTGTTAAAACCAAGGAAACATTTATTCGCAGATATTGCCGTCCAGTTTGAGTATAGGTAGGAACAATACTTCACAGGTAATTTTACAATGAAACATGCCCATTTAAAGCGGACCCTTAAGGACCCACGTGATTAAATGGACTGTCTCACGGACGACGTTCTGGTCGATTTTTTACGAAGTAAAATGAAGAATCAAATCATGAAAAAACCCAGTCGCAACTGGCTTAGTTAAATCACGGATTTATATTAGAAATCCCTGTGATCTAAGTCCGTGGTTAAATGATGAACCCACTTACAAATTCAACACTTTCAGTTCACAGGGACCTGATCATTCGGTCCTAAATTGAGGTGTTCGGAGTAATTTTACACGTTTCAGGCCAGCTAATCACGTCATATGACATCCAACAGGAGACCGTCGGCACTTTCCGAGTCTTTCTCGATTACGGAGAGTGCCGACAGTTCCCGATTGCAAGGGCGCCACGGATGGTGCAGGAAACGATAAACCTTCTGGTTCATTGTGGCTTTCGTTTCTTCTTTTTTAAACTTCCGTTTCAACTTTGACCTGTGTGCAACTTGAGACAATGTGGTATATTTTGTTCGAGATCTGTTTAGTTTTAACATAATTTATTGTGATTGTGAAATATATATGTACAATAAGATTGGTGTTAGTGTATGTTTTTAATCGACACACGACAATACCGGCGGTATACAAGCACAGTGGATGAAATGTCAATCTCGTCAGATCCACTCTCCGTACTGACATTAATTACCTGACAATCACAGACGGAAATAATCGTGCTGGGCATTGTTAGCTTGACGTTTCTTTTAGAAAATTTTACAGAAGTCTTATCTGTTATCCCCTACTATTGGTCCTCAGTAAATCTGAAGTGAAACACGTCCTTGGTTACACCATTTTTTCAATATTCCCTCGTTATCGCATCAAAATATATTTTTTTATAATTGTTTTATCATATTTCTTTTTAAAATCTTAAACTCTTGATTCTTATCTTGTTTTGTTTTGAGACGTTCGACAGACAAATCTTTTGGGCACGGCCTCCCAGTGATGATCTCCTCATAATTAGCTTGAATGTATAATATTTACTAATAAGAAGGACACAGGTATTGCCGAACACATACTATATGAAGTCATTAAAGATACACTCTGGGTTCCTTACTCAAACAGTTGTCCTACTATCACGCCAGCACCAATCTGGTTGTCTCTCTATCCAGCCAGCACCAATCTAGTTGTCTCTCTATCCAGCAACCACTAATCTGGTTGTCTCTCTATCCAGCAACCACTAATCTAGTTGTCTCTCTATCCAGCCAGCACCAATCTAGTTGTCTCTCTATCCAGCAACCACTAATCTAGTTGTCCCTCTATCCAGCAACCACTAATCTGGTTGTCTCTCTATCCAACCACCACTAATCTAGTTGTCTCTCTATCCAACCACCACTAATCTAGTTGTCTCTCTATCCAGCCACCACTAATCTAGTTGTCTCTCTATCCAGCCAACACTAATATGGTTGTTTATATTTACAGGATTCCTGTCAATAAAACAACAGACTTGTGTTGTTGTTTACATTTTACAGGATTATTTTCTTAAAATCTTAAGATTTATCTGTTAGGAGAGGAAATGTATTGATACATTTCTGTCTTTTTTTAAATTTTGAACATAAATATAAATCCAACTCTAGCCGAGTCCAACTCTAGCTAAATCTGAAATAAGCCAAATCGGAGTCAGGATCAAAGTCTAGTGCCTGTTATAAATGTTATAAATGTATCCTATGTGGTTATCAACACGACAGTGCTAAGCAATATTAATTCCGAGTCATTGTCAATTTTGACATTTGACCTTATCTATTTAATTATGGTCAGAAAATGTCAGTAACATATAACTGTATGTGGAGAGCATTTTCAGTAATTATTCATTAACCCTTTCACCCCTATGTAACTTCCATAAATCGGAAAAAAATGAGGAAAACCTGTGTTGTTATATAGATCTATCCGACTGTAACAGACAGGAGTTAAACAATTACACTTACTGAAGCATTTTCACTAAATGATCAATCTATAATTTTCATTTCTGATTTCTTTTTTGTAACCTAGTTTTTTTTATTTACCGAACGTCAATTGTTTTGTCCACAGTATCGAGCGACCTGGGGCCAATCCTTTCCAGTTCCAACTCGGAATAGGTCAGGTTATTCAGGGCTGGGAAAGAGGACTACTGGACATGTGTATGGGAGAAAAGCGTAAGCTTACAGTCCCCGCCTCACTAGCGTACGGAGAGCAGGGTTCAGGTGAGTTATGTCCCTTTGTTAATGCAATATGCTAATATGATTATAAACCAAACAGGGCTGAAGTGAATTTTGTTTCTTTGTTACTACCCTATATTTGTTCAGACGAGTCATGGCCCTTTGTTACTACTCTATATTTGTTCAGACGAGTCATGGCCCTTTGTTGCTACTCTATATTTGTTCAGACGAGTCATGGCCCTTTGTGACTACTCTATATTTGTTCAGACGAGTCATGGCCCTTTGTGACTACTCTATATTTGTTCAGACGAGTCATGGCCATTTGTTACTACTCTATATTTGTTCAGACGAGTCATGGCCCTTTGTTACTATTTATTGTACATGTTGAGGTTCAGATGAATTATGACCCTTTGTAACTCTTCATTATACATGATGAGGTTCAGATGAGATAAGTCCCTTTGTTACTCTTCATTATACATGTTAAAGTTCAGATGATGATGAGTTATGTCCCTTTGTTACTCTTCAATATACATGTTAAAGTTCAGATGATGATGAGTTATGTCCCTTGGTTAGTTCTATCAGCCTTTATTATGTATTCCATCGCTACAGGATGATGACAAGTGAATAAATATCTCATGAAATCAAAAAAACTTTTCTTGAAAAAATATTCGCTTCGAGATAATACAAGCACTTTATCTTAAAGAAAAAAAAATCAAAGTTTAGAACACTAATGTCATTCAGTGTGAGGTGTTGATAATGTCATTTCTCTGCTTAATGCACATTTACCATTACTCTGTTTTCTAGGTGAGCTGATTCCGCCAAACACCGATCTGATATTTGACATTGACCTCATCCAAGTGCATGATGGACCTCAACCACCAAATGTCTTCAAGATGATCGACATTGACAGCGACAACCTACTGACGAGAGATGAGGTAAGCTCAAACGGACACCATAGAAAAAATGATATGACATTCGGAGAGGATTTCAGGACATTCAACATAGCAGAATTTTTCACCAAACATTTTTTTTTTTACTTTTCCAATATTTGCTTGCATATTTCCCTGCTTGAACATAAATCACTAAGAACTTCTTTTCATTACTTTCCAAATATCAAACATTTTTTATGATATTGTCTTATTTAAGGTGAAACATATACAGAAAAATTAAAGTAAATAAAGTAGTTTTTTAATAAATTAACAAAACACAACTTCTTGGGAGATTAACAATGAAGGAAAGCAACTCTTCATAAAATTTAGTGAAAATTTGCCAACATTGGAAAAGCTTCAAAGATTAGTTGAAAGAATAATTTGCTTGGTTTCTTTAGGTATTTAATAGAATTCAAAACTGCCAAAAACTGAATATATATGTCATGGTGTAAACAGTGTTAAATCCCGTCTGAAATATTTTTTTTGAGATATAGATGTTGTGAAAAATATTGTTCAAAAATTAAATCCTATTGCCACTTTCAAAGCTCAACAAAATAATGTATCTCATAGGATCAATCAAGGTGTGAAAAAAACAAAATAAATATCTTTGTCATCTCTTACAAACAGTAGGCTCTGTCTGGTGAGAAAAGCGAGAGGTATTATGACTCATTAATATGATTTCAAATTGTTTTTTTTAATAAAAGAGAGACCTGTTCTGTATGAACTTTATTTTTAACTGTACAACAGTTCAAAAGCAACATTTTGCATGTACCTTTGCTGGAAGTCAAAACCCTGGACTTCATTCACTGGTTCAGTGTTTTAAAAGAACATCCAGCTAGTTAATTATAAAAGACTAGAATTGTCACCACTGAAACACGTTACATTACTATATCACCTAACAGATCAAAAGATTACTTTCAGATAAAAGAATCGGGCAGTATTTATTATTTACCCGAGGACTCACGTTTTCAAATTCACTTGCTGAATTTCTAAAAAAAAACAAAAAAAAAACGCACGGTAGTCTAGTGGTATAAAAAACCCAATAATTTACTCCGCTTGTTCCAGTCTACTCAGCTGTAAATGAGTACGTGGTTAGGCAGTGCTAGAATTGTAGAATGCTAGCTGTGAGCGCCGAAATGGCAGCACCAGCTGTATGCTCCCACAGGGAGTTGAGAAAGATATTGGCTGGTTGCAAAGGCCCTATAACCATGGATAATAACTTGTGAATCGCTTTGAGATGACCAATTAACAAGGTTGTGATAAAGTGGTATATAAATTTTTTGTAGTGTTGAAATGTTCGTGCAGTCTCTCTAAAACCCATCATGATGTGGAAATTTTCTTAATGGCAATAGAAGTGAGAGCAATTCAACACTGCAAAAAAAACCCACACTTTTACAGTAGGTAAAGACTCATTTTGTGGAAAAAAAGTAGATAAAACACTTAGGAATGTTTAAACAAAACATTGTTTTTTCATCCAACAGCTGGCCATGTACCTTGCTCGTCAGTCTCAGATGCAGGGAGTGCCGATGGACCTGGCCAATGTTCAAAACCTTAAAGTCCTCAACAACATCTTCACAGTGGAAGATAAAGACAAGGATGGCCGAATTTCCCACGAAGAATTTACCGGTCCAAAGCATGAAGAACTCTGATAGTCTGTGCTTTACCGAAAGTTAAGACATTCAACTTGAGCAGAATGCTAGAGTAAAATGTTTTATAACATTATCAAGTGCAGACGCTTTTAGAATGGAGTTGAGAGTAAAGAGTTGTGTGCAGTAATAGACAAGTTATGTGAGGAATGTCTGAGGAATGTATGAAGGATGTGTATGGAATTGGTCCGAGATGTAAGGTCATTCCATGTTAATGTAAGAAGGGAGAAAGATTTTTTACGTCGGTGTAAGATCTCCTAGTTGCTTGATTTGTGTGGGTTTATGCAGAGAAAAATCACATAACTGTTCAACATCAGTACAACCTGGCGTCAACCGGGCTCCATGGCTTCACCAGTGTCTACGTTACGAGAGGATCGATGGCTTCAAGGTGGCGGCCACGATTGTAGGAAACAGAAAAATAAAAGACAAGGAGTTGATAGTGATATTCATCTATTTATTGCATAATACATGACGATGTCAACACAGGAGATGAGAATGTAACGAGATGTACATAAGACGAAAGGTGAGAGGTCATCCTGTGAGATGTATGAGACGAAAGGTGAGAGGTCATCCTGTGAGATGTATGAGACGAAAGGTGAGAGGTCATCCTGTGAGATGTATGAGACGAGAGGTCATAGGTGCAGAATGAGCATAAGTGTGTGATTGTAATCATGCTTAACAGAGACACATAATACAAAGCATTAAAATATAAACTAAAACACCCTTGATTGTTGTTTTTTGCCGCTAATATATAGTGTACAACACTCGGTATGGTTTACCTGGCCACTATAGCGTACAACACTGTGGGGCTCAAGTTTCGTGGTTTCCTGGAAAAACACCATTTTGTTGGTACATGAATTCATGGATTACAAGTACCAACTCATACAGAGAATAGCTTTATGTTAATCTTGTAATTACTTTGTGGACCTTTGAATTTTTTGATAACGAGTACCCACTCATACGGATAAAAGCTTTATATCTAACTTGTAATTACTTTGTGGACCTATGAATTTGTGGATTACGAGAACCCACTCATACGGATAAAAGCTTTATATCTAACTTGTAATTACTTTGTGGACCTATGAATTTTTTGATAACGAGTCCCCACTCATACGGATAAACGCTTTATATCTAACTTGTAATTACTTTGTGGATCTATGATTTTTTTGATAACGAGTACCCACTCATACAGATAAAAGCTTTATATCTAACTTGTAATGACTTTGTGGACCTATGAATTTTTTGATAACGAGTCCCCACTCATACGGATAAACGCTTTATATCTAACTTGTAATTACTTTGTGGATCTATGATTTTTTTGATAACGAGTACCCACTCATACGGATAAACGCTTTATATCAAACTTTGTGGAAGTATTCATGAACTTGTGGATGAAGGGTACCCACGAAATCAACGAAATTTAAAACCCCACACAAATGAGTGATTTAACACTATTTCAATATTTAATATATTCAAATTTTGAACTTTACAACAACTAAATTTAATGGAAAACATCTGTAAAAAGGGACCTAAACAAATATTTCGTAAATGGTCACACAAAATGGGAATAATATATATTATCAAACTTGATGGTAGCCTAAATATCTATTGTGAACAGTAATTTAGCTACTTGATTGATGTCAGATTAACAACACTATACCACCAGTTCTTGGTTGCATTCAGGGCTGAAAGTCAAGTAACAGAGTGCTATGGAACCTTTTCTGATTTTCTGATTGGCTAATAGCACTCTGCCCCTGAGTCTAAATCTTGCATAAGCGAAACTTATTCCATTAACTTGTATACTAGTATTGGTTCTGAATATCCCCCCCCCCCCCCCCCCCAATGATTTAATCATGCAGATATCTATAACACCAATCACAGGTAAAATGTGTAGAACATGGTACAATGACTACACTGAGGGTGTTTTCAAAATATGACGTTTTATAATGAGTGCGGAAATGAAACATCATTTTGTGATAAAAAAAACACCCAACAAAACAATACAACTTACAGATGTTTACATGAGCCTCATAATCTTAAATTTACCCAACATTCTCGACAATTATTGCGACTTGAATATATCGAAATATTTCACAAATTGCTTTTAAAAAAATGAAATCGAAATAAAATGTTAACCATGAATTATTATATGACCTGTACAACATCATACACAGACCTTACACATACATGTTATATACATCACAACTATTATTTACTTGCATAGAATATAAGGCAACAGTGGGAATTGTAATACCCCTCCCCCTACTTCCAACTCCATAACAACAAATGTTCTCAGACAAGGGCCGAGTTGTTTATTGTTTCTGCTTAATGATATTAATCTCTCACCCCTTATGTATGCTAAATACCAAGTAATATACAACTTCTATCTAGTAGATTTGGACGATTGTTGATTAAATTGAAAACTATTTTTTCCCCAAAACATTCCCAAAGGCAATATTCCTGTAGTTGTTCTTGATTTCAGAGTTTTTGCCATTTTGTCTTTGCCTGCAAGTGTGATGTTATTATCCCTTTCACTGAGTTTTTTATTATGTTCCGTCGAGTAGAACGAATGTTATTGCTGCCTCTCCCTTGAGAGATTGCAATAGCCTTCACATTGAACAGCGCGCTCTTTGGGACAAAACAACTCCAGAAACGGGGGCAAAGATCAGACTAGAGGTGATCACACCGTGGACATTATTGCTAGTACATCAGCATATATAACAACAGGTTTTGTATTTAGTTCAGTTCATCAGGTATGAAGGTTGCAAGATTTGCACTGTATACATGTATATGTTTTATAACTTATATTGAAATTTTAACATAATCACAAATGCTATATATAAATCATGCAATGTTGGATCTTACCGTACACATGATATTACAGAACTGCCAACCTTCGAGATTCAGTTGTAATCAGTACTCAGGGCACCAAACATTTAGCCATCGTTGGAGATCCAACAACCGATTTGCGGCCTTTTCGTTTAGGACATTGTTTTCAAATGATTTGTCACATCATTTTCCATCACCATGATGAAAAATAATGAACTCATACACGGTGCGTACATTTTTCCTTTTACAAACTCAACAAGGTCTGGGTTCTCCTTTAAAATACTCCTGTTTACACATCTGGACTAACAATTTCCATTCTTTTGGAGGAAATGTCTTCCAAATAGGCACATCAAAACTTTTCCACCATTTTTACTTCTACGAACGGAGCGTTCTCATTCAACTCAAAGCTTTGTTCCAGTGGATTTAGACCCTGATGAAAAGCATTTATTGTGCGATTTTGATTTATGATTACAATGATGAAAAACGGACTTTATTTTAGACCCTGAAATCATAATGATTACGCCTGAATTGTAAGAGCTGGCAGCTCTGCAGTTAAGTCTTTAGACAGTGCATTGGTAGATTCTCTATAACATAAAATGTACCAGAAATGGAAATACATGCGTACTACAACCTTGGAACACTATTTTGATTTGTCTTTGGCCATGGATCCTTCCCGTAAAATTTTGTCTAGATCTGTTAAGTAGTGTCTGAAATGTTAATTAATTACAGGTGAACACGTGACGACAGACAAAAAGCCGATCACAACAGGTCCAAAGATCTTATCTGACAGGATAAAATAAAACTGCCTCTAAATATTTTTTTTGTATCATTTATGAAAGTATAATCTTTTTTATATTTTTAAACATTTTTCAAAACAGTTGTAAATTTGAACTTTTAAGGGATGGACAACAGAACTAATGACAAACCAACATCTAATAATTAGGAGGGCAACATTTTTTATACTGTTACATGTATGTATTTATTGAAAGTTATGATGAATTTGACTCACAACAATTTTCCGAGCTGCCAACATTTGTAAATGCAATTTTATACACAGACTGATATATACATGAAAATCTATTGATAGATGTGTGTACAGCAACAACTACAAAACTTTGTTATCAAGATATTGCATCATTAACTTTCAAGGGGGTATAATTATACACAGACTGAGAAAACTGTATATGCCAACACTGGAAGATTACTCACTACCCACCTACCCAAACCTGGAGAAATGTTTTCACTCCATACCCCATCAAACTCCCCTCTCACCCAACAACAGAAGAATGTTCACTCCTTACCCCATCAAACTGCCCACTCACCCAACAACCGGGGAATGTTCACTCCATACCTAATCAAACTCCCCTCTCACCTAACAACGAGGGAATAATCACTCCCCATCCACCCAAACCCGGAGAAATGTTGACTTTCGCAGGAAAGGTCATACTGAGACATCACCTGCTTAGGATCTATTTCATATAGAAAACCACAGGAAACAATTTTGACATCTCAAGATATACAGGTTATATCAATATAGATACATTTCATTTGCATTACTTCTGTAGAAATACAAGTACATGTATCTGGAAATAGATGTTTTCTCTCGAAATAAACATCATCTAAGGTAAAATGGAATAAAACCTCTGGCATCTTTCAAATAGTTTTTTGTAACTAAAGAAGGATACGTTTTGCCATGAATGTTAACATCGGAGGAAAACTCGTACTCTTGTGCCATTATCAACATATACAGTTGACTTTGTTATTACGAACTTTAAAACCTATACCAAACCTTCCAATTATCAGATTTTCATCTGGGTTGACAACTTCAACAAAATCAGAACAGGCAGTGTTTCTAGAATCTTTCTAACTTCAATTTACCATACAAAATTATTCAGTTAATCGAAAAATATATCCTTAAGAATATTCTTACACAGTTTTTTGCAAAGATCTCCAACCTCTACCTGATGGTCCAGAAACGTGAAGTCTCAGGAGAGAAACACAAGTTTGACAAATAAATGCTTTAGAAATAATATCATAAAATTAACTCTCAAATAAAAACGTGTGGAATATTTTCTGCAGAAGTGATGACTTCGCTGCATGTAGAGGTTCTTCATTAAGTCAGTAGCATCTTTCACAACTATTAAGGACGAGATTTATACTGTCTGGAGATTGCAGGCTAATGTACATGTGTTCTTGGAAGCCATGTAGCCCATCACCGTGGCCTTACTGGAGTCAGGACAAAATGGGTCATTTTGACATAGGGACAATGTGACTCAACATTCCCTGGTCAGTTGATAGGGGATGCTGTGCTTCAAACTTGACTGTTCATTTTGACAGGATTACAGCAAGTTTGAAATTCCCTGGTCAGTTGATAGGGGATGCTGTGCTTCAAACTTGACTGGTCATTTTGACAGGAGTACAGCAAGTTTGAAATTCCCTGGTCAGTTGATAGGGGATGCTGTGCTTCAAACTTGACTGGTCATTTTGACAGGAGTACAGCAAGTTTGAAATTCAATGGTCAGTTTGATGGAGATAATGCAGATTTCACTTTGGCGTAAGAATATGTTGAACGAAGTCCAGGAATGTTCCACTTTCCATCTGATCTTCAGGAAGTCGTCGGGCCAAGGAACACTGGAAACAAAAAAGTCAACAAGGGTACAACAGGGTGTAACAAGGGTACCACAGGGTGTAACAATATACGCCCGTCTAATGCCAATCTGACATACTAACAGGGAAACAATATACGTCTGTCTAATGCCAATCTGACATACTAACAACGGAACCACAGGGTGTAACAATATACGCCCGTCTAATGCCAATCTGATATCCTAACAGGGTACCACAGGGTGTAACAGTATACGCCCGTCTAATGCCAATCTGACATACTAACAGGGAAACAATATACGTCTATCTAATGCCAATCTGATATACTAGCAGGGTACCACAGGGTGTAACAATCTACGCCCGTCTAATGCCAATCTGATATGCTAACAGGGTACCACAGGGTGTAACAGTATACGCCCGTCTAATGCCAATCTGACATACTAACAACGGTACCACAGGGGGTAACAATATACGTCTGTCTAATGCCAATCTGATATACTAACAGGGTAACAATAAACGCCCGTCTAATGCCAATCTGATATACTAACAGGGTACCACAGGGTGTAACAATATACGCCCGTCTAATGCCAATCTGACATACTAACAGGGTAACAATGTACGTCTGTCTAATGCCAATCTGACATACTAACAGGGTAACAATATACGTCTGTCTAATGCCAATCTGA
>NW_018408170.1:374953-408447 GCF_002113885.1 Mizuhopecten yessoensis | reverse complement strand
GGTACCACAGGGTGTAACAATATACGTCTGTCTAATGCCAATCTGACATACTAACAAGGGTACCACAGGGTGTAACAATATACGTCTGTCTAATGCCAATCTGATATACTAACAAGGGTACCACAGGGTGTAACAATATACTCCTGTCTAATGCCAATCTGACATACTTAAAATGGTTCTGATGAATTTTTGTATGTTTTGAAATGTGAGAATAAACAATATTTGTACCGTATTACTCATTGAATTTGTGAACTATATCTGGAATCTGAAGGGATATAATTATGTATTTTCTATATGATCTGTTCGGACAATTTTTAAAAAAAAAATCACTGAAATTGTCTCCCTTTGTATATATTTCATACCATTAAAATATAATTATAATTGTTTAAATAATCCCACAGTATAGCATACTCTTTTAATATCAACCTAAAATGTCTTGTGATCAAGAGTTTGTTAACTAAGACTAGGCTGTTCACAGATGAGGCGCTCAACCATTTGGGGAGGTGAAGACACAAACGTCCGATACCGAGCTACATGTGATCAAAGTGTAAGGGCTTGTACACGGTCACTCAAACATCAATGTTTGAAACTATGCGGGACCATCAGGACAAAGTTGAAATATTAAGACCATGACTCATGAAATTTATCCTCAAACATATTTGAGATCCTGTATATACTGTTTAAGACCAAACATCATTGAGATCCTGTATATACTGTTTAAGACCAAACATCATTGAGATCCTGTATATACTGTTTAAGACCAAACATCATTGAGATCCTGTATATACTGTTTAAGACCAAACATCATTGAGATCCTGTATATACTGTTTAAGACCAAACATCATTGAGATCCTGTATATACTGTTTAAGACCAAACATCATTCCTAAGTGACAGAACACAATGCAAGAAATTCTATTGGAAATCTATAAATATTGGATTTAATGTAATTAGAAAAATATTTTTCATGTATCTATACACTATAGTTTGCATGTATAGGTGTTAAAATGGCTCAAGGAAACAGATTGATATAAGTTTAATTACTTGTTTCTGGATCCTATTCCATGTATGTAATAATTAAATGTTCTGTATATTGTAATTGCAAATTTATGAAATAAAATATGGTTTATACTAAAATGGCCACGGGACATTTTAATGTTTTCGTACAGGTTATTGTTTTACTTGGATTTATAACTTGTAATTTTCAATGTTTTCTGAACGATTGGACTTTGGTTTTAGTTCGAAACAGCGAGAAATTCAACTTATAAAAGTTTCATTCATAAATGGAATATCAGTATAGTGTCTTGAAGGGATTTTTTTTTTACTTTGCCGTAAGTACAACACATGGAGAAATTTGAATCTTCAAAGTTTGTTTTTATTGAGGTTTGACTGTATTTATAAAAAGATCTTTACCTTGATTTTGTCCATGTAGGAAATGGATGGCTGCCATGTTTGTCTAAACTTGAGGAAATCAGGTGCCCCACGATAGAAGTCCGCAATCACTCGCTATAACCACAAGCATTCAAAACATTTAAAATATTTGCAAGTCACTTGAAATTTGAAAATGGCTGTCGTTGTTTTCACAAGAAACAACAAATGTTATACGCTCCCTGTGTATTTGTGGAATGATAAGGGGGACATTTAAAATTTGTAATCATATCTCCTTGCAAATTCGTGTGAAAAAACATCAATAAATCTTACATTCATGACAGCAGGATATTGCATATTTCCATTTTTCAGCAAGCACTGTTGACTAAGTTTCTAAACATTTTCTTCAGGTTGGTAGGTATGTATTATGAAAAGTTTCTTGTTACACAACCAATAAGTATTTCTATGTGACATTTCTTTGACTAGTATGGTATGTACTCCGTCACCTTCAACAGAATAGTCATAGAAACGTCACACAGAAACACTTATTGGTTGTGTAACAAGAAACTATTCATAACAAGAATTCCACAGGAGTGGATGTGTCGCCCGCTCAATGCTTTTAGTAAAACAAGAGGCCCAAGGGCCTTAGCGGTCACCTGAGTTATATCATAGATACTGGTAGCTTTATTTTATTGTTTAGATGTGATGTGGAAATCAGCATGTAAACTAAGTGAAATACAATACTTGTCATGTCATCAATGGATAAGAATTTGAAAATATTGGTAAATGTTCCCTTTGGGGCCCCGCCCTAGCCCCTGGGGATGGGGCAGGAATCCTAATTTTACAAAGTAAAACTCTCATTTACCCAAGATGATTCTGACTAAGTTTGAGCAATTTTCTGCTGAAAATGGATAAAATATATACCGAAAAGTGTTATTTCCCTATATAAACTATATTAAACGTTAACCCCTCCCCAAGGGAGAACGGATAGCTCGGGGTCCTGATATTTTCAATTTAAATAAAGCCCCTGATGATCTTTCTTTCCACGTAAAGAAAATCACTGTAGTACCTCTGAGTCTGGAGAAGAAGATTTTTGAAATATTGATTAATTTTCCCTTTGGGGCCCCGCCCTGGCCCCAGGGGTCGGGGTAGGAATCTCAATTTTACAATTTGAAACCATCTACCTCCAAGGATAATTCTCACCAAGTAAAAATAATTTCCTACAGAAAGTTGTCAAAATATACCCAAAAGTGTTATTTCCCTATATAAACTATAGTAAACTTTACCCCCTCCCCAAGGGAGAACGGATAGCTCGGGGGTCCTGAAATTTACAATTTAAGTAAAGCCCCTGATGATCTTTCTTTCCACGTAGAGAAAATCACTGTAGTACCTCTGAGTCTGGAGAGGAAGATTTTTGAAATATTGGATAATTTTCCCTTTGGGGCCCCGCCCTGGCCCCAGGGGTTGGGGTAGGAATCCCAATTTTACAATTTTGAAGCCTCATCTACCAAGGATGATTCTGACCAAGTTTGAAAAAACATCAATCCACTGGTTCTTGAGAAGAAGTTGAAAATGTAAAAGTTTACGCACGACGCACGACGGACGACGGACGACGGACGACGGACGACGACGGACGAAAAGCGATTGGAATAGGTCACTTGAGCAAAGCTCAGGTGACCTAAAAAGTGTTTTGGCTCGAGTTATAGCGTAAACAGATATGCCAAAATGCGGAAAGTTGAAACAAAGTTGAAAACAGAAAAACCTGTAATATATGTTGAACGTTACTGCTTCTAGCATTACCGTACAAAATTTGAAAGGAATTGATTCAAAAATAAAAAAGTTCTTGCATTTACTACAAAATGCCCAAATTTGACAATAAAAGGGGCATAACTCCACCAAACATGCACGTAAACTTCTGAAATGCAGACTTATCCAAACTATATTGGTTTGCAATATGTGTACCAAGTAAAGTTCAATAAACTCAAGGGAACTCAAGTTATCACACAGAAACCTTGTTTCGAACGACGCAACCGACCAAGCCAACGATGCCGACAATGTAATACTGATATGTTGCCTCGCGTTGCAGGTGACACAATAAAACTGTTGACTAAGGTTAAGCCCTGTCACAAATATCAACTTATCGTAATATACTGAGTATCATGCCTAATATTAATTGCTGAACATCCAGATATTTAACAATGCCAGACAATCTTTTCCTCCTGTTGTTGGGTTGGATAAACAATCAATGTCATATAGACACTTTAGAATGATAAAAGTGATCGCTAATAGTCAACAAACATTTTGGTGACCAGACAGTATTCATGGAGACAGAATACATTTTCTCTCATTTCCGTGTGTTAGATAGAGCTGTCCAGGGTAAGAAAGGGGTGTAGGAAATATCTATCTTACACCCCGTTTCACGTGACGAGACATCTTAATGACTTAACAGTGATGAGATGCACAAATTTGGAAAACATTGGTACTGCAATGCGGAAAAGGTGACATGTTGAAATTAAAACCTTTTACAGTATATTTACAGCACACGTTAGAGAGATGAGATTAATAAAATCTTTCACCCCCTTGGGGGTGAGACAGGGTTATCTCAACCCGAGGGGTAAGATTCTTAAGTTGTCAAACACGAGGCTTGCAGAGCGTTTGACAGCTTAATAATATTACCCCGTGGGTTGAGATCACCGTGTCTCACTCCCAAGGGGGTGAATGATTATTTTTCTCCTACCCTGTTTACCCTCTTATGTATTTTATATAGACGTTACATCAATGCAAGACAATGTTGATATGATGCGGTTGAATTGTCGATGTGACGTCATTGTATTGTTGCCGTGACGTCTTGGAATTGTTGCTATGATGTCATACAAATGTTGAGAACGTCATAGAGGACGTGTAGCTTGTCTCAACCCTAGGGTGAGATAAGAAAATCTCACACTGGCAAAATGGTGGATATCTCTGTCCAGGGCAAGAGAATAATTCTTCTGCACAATTTCTGTTTGCAAATACTGGGGATGCTTAATCTTGCTGACAGATTTGTTTTCATCAAAAATCACATTTTCAAAATAGTAGCCAGTCCAAACACATTTTCATGGTTTCTGAGCTTATTCTGGTAGTTGGAATGAAAGAAAATACTCATGCCCAAGGGTGTAGGATATAGGAAAATTCCAAATTTCGAATTCAGCAAAACCCTCGGCAAAGCCTCAGGTGTTACCAAAATTGAAAAATCCTCGGGTAGAATTTCTCTATCCTACACCCCTGGGCATGAAAACAGTCTTATAATGTTCCTGGGAAATTGTCCGGTATGTTTTTATGACAACCCTGTAGAATACTGACCATCTCGGTGAGCAGGTCTTCAGTCACAGATTGGTTCTGTCGGAGGGAATACTTGACTTTCATTGGGATACCGTAGTCCGACGGCTGACTCTGTCATAACAATAAGCACTGGGTAATAACATTTAATCTGTAAGTAAGAGGTCATCTTGAATATGCTTTAAGGGTAATTAATACGAGCCTGTTACTAAGAAAACATCAGACTCTATAGGTATTACAATTCTTAAGTAAGAAGTTGTTTTAAATTTTAAAGTATATATTTGACCAAAGTGCTCTTAAAAGTTCGTTAAAGACATTCATTTGAAAAAGTTGATAGCATATCATCCAAACAAGCTACAAGCCGTTTATCATTACACACAACTAATATCATGAATCTTTGTAGATTACAACATCATGTAATTGGGTCGATGTCATTAAATTGCATGATACATTTGACAGCCTTTCAGTCCCCCAAGCTATATCACAATTAACATTACATGTAGGAACCTTTATAGAACATACTTTTAAAACAAAATATAATTATATGATCCCTAGGACCTTAAAGTGGGTCAAGGTCATTTATTTGAACAAATTTCTCAACCTGATTCCACATATGATATCATAAGTGTTTCAGGGATCCTTCATATAACTGTTTATTCCTGTTCCCACTTATGACCAAAGACGTAAGACCTACGACCGAAGACGTAAAACCTACGACCCAAGATGTAAAACCTACGACCCAAGATGTAAGACCTACGACCCAAGATGTAAGACCTACGACCCAAGACATATGACCTATGAGCAAAGACTAAGACCAACGACCCAAGACGTAAAACCTACGACCCAAGATGTAAGACCTATAGCCCAAGATGTAAGACCTACGACCCAAGACATATGACCTATGATCAAAGACTAAGACCTACGACCCAAGATGTAAGACCTATGACCCAAGACGTAAGACCTATGACCCAAGACATATGACCTATGACCCAAGACATATGACCTATGATCAAAGACTAAGACCTACAACCCAAGATGTAAGACCTACGACCCAAGATGTAAGACCTATAGCCCAAGATGTAAGACCTACGACCCAAGACATATGACCTATGATCAAAGACTAAGACCTATGACCCAAGACGTAAGACCTATGACCCAAGACGTAAGACCTATAGCCCAAGATGTAAGACCTATGACCCAAGACATATGACCTATGATCAAAGACTAAGACCTACGACCCAAGACGTAAGACCTACGACCCAAGATGTAAGACCTATAGCCCAAGATGTAAGACCTACGACCCAAGACATATGACCTATGACTCAAGATGTAAGACCTATGACCCGAGACGTAAGGCCTCTCACCTCTAAAGGCGGCATGACCATGAAGATCTGGAGTGACGAAGTTTTCTTGGTCGTCTTTCGATTATATGGAGCTGAAAAGTGTAAAATTGCGTAACAAATTAACAGACTATCGTAGAAATAGCTGAAAAATATACACAAAAGATACCGAACTGTTCTAGAGATAACATATTGTTTGATTCGTCTAATTTGGTCTCTGAACATCGCAATTAGAGTTTTCATATTATCTTTCTGTCAATAAGAATTTTCATATTCTCTTTCTGTCAATAAGAACTTTTAATAACTCAAAGGTTGGTTTTAACCTTAATTTTACACAATAAATGCTGATAACTCATGAAATGGATTTTTCTCTTCTCTTTGAATTTCTTCTAAATATTTTGATTAAGTCTTTATTTATTTCACAAGGAGCATCATACCCATGATATGTACAATCTTTGATGTTGTCAGAGCTAGAAACACACCAACCTATGGTTAAGCTTCACTAAATCGAACTTTGAAAATTCCAATTTCTTGATATAACAAAATTGTATTTTTTCCTTAAATAACTTTACTTAATATATTTATTTCATGAATCAAACTTGTAAGAGTCAAATTTTACGCTGTTTGGAAGTATAATCAATGTTTGTTTGTTATAAAATCTTTAAAAATTACAACTTGTAGAACTTTAAAAGTGAAAACAAATTCCTGACAGAGTGTACATTAATGCGGGCGAATATATTACTGATAAAAACGAAATGTTGAATTTAACAGAAACACCATGCACACTACAGTGTATATCTCGCTATCTGTAATCTTCAAAGAAAATACAGATAATTCAAATCTTTCAAAGTCTCCTATTCACAAAATGTAAGCTGAAATCCATAATAATACTTACCCACAATGTACCTCAATAATTACCCATAATGCACCTCAATACTTACCCACAATGCACCTTAATACTTACCCACAATGCACCTTAATACTTACCCACAATGCACCGCAATACAGCCCGACGTAAATCAACATTTCACCCTTATTGTTACCGACAACACAACTCGCACCTACCCATAATGCACCTCAATACTTACCATCAATACAGCCTGACGTATATCAACATTTCACCCTTATTGTTACCCACAATACCCATAATGCACACTGACACTTACCGACGATGCATCCGACACAGGGAAAGTAAGTGGAGCCTTTGCCCTTCATGCGTAGTTGGTAGGACATCTGACAGTCGATGTCTTTGACGGATGGATCAGGCTGGCAATAGGGATGACTGTGGTACCACCCCACCAACGACAGACCAACACGTGTCATCTGTTTCCGGATCTATAAATCAATTATCAAGGTCAAATCACCATCCAGTCAATGACAAACAAGCAATGTCTGCTCCTGAATCTACAAATAAAGGCTAAATTGCTAGTCTACTGATCATGACTCCAGTCATCAAAATGATATTAATGCTCATTTTTAGTGCAGGTGAAGTTGGTACATAAAGTTTGCCTATTGCCTATAACATATTTCCGAACCGATAAATTTTATTGAAGATAACTTGGTACGTATTACAACAATACTTTTCTGGCAAGGTAGAAAACTTTAAACAGGTATAAGACATGGGATGACGTGATTGTTGTGACTGGAGAAACAAATCTTACCTCCTCTTCAGTAGCAGCCGACTTCTGACTGTCTCCAAGTCTACACCGACAAGGATACGCCTGAATGATGCTTAAATCTGTCGCAAGTAATGATCATGTTAAATTAGCATCAAGAAATTATATAACTGCATGAAGTTATATCTATTAAATAAAACATACACCTGGATAAAGTTAAACCCATTAAATAAAACATACACCTCGATAAAGTTAAATGCATTAAATAAAACATACACCTGGATAAAGTTGAATAAATTAAATCAAACATACACCTGGATTAAGTTAAATCCAGTAAATTAAATATACACCTGGATAAAGTTAAATCCACTGAATTAAAGATACACCTGGATAAAGTTAAATCTGATTAAGTTAAATTTGATAAAGTTAAATTTGACAAAGTTAAATCCACTGAATTATAGATATTCATAAATAATGCATCAGTTTCTAGGAAGTTGTATCTGGATAATCAAATGTATAGATCTAGGAAATTAACCGACCCTTGTTAAAACTGATGCATGTTTAAATTTACTTTTACATGATTTATGTGTGATAAAGTAATGACTTAATGTCAAATTAAATATTTCTGGTATAGGTTTCACCTGATCTCCTGGTAGAGCTTTTATAATGTTGTTGTATCACATCTGGAATGATGTTACACCTTAACGACTCTTGTGTGACGGGAATAACATAGCTTCCAACTCCTGATCAATAAGTCAACATAACTGGTAGGTAGCACAACAGACTTCAATCATTCCTATAGATATGAAACATAAACTGATCAGAAGCCGGGGTACCTACTCTCTGTAGATCTGTAACTGATCAGAAGCTGGGGTATCTAGTCTCTGTAGATCTGTAACTGATCAGAAGCCGGGGTACCTACTGTCTGTAAATCTGTAACTGATCAGAAGCTTGGGTACCTACTCTCTGTAGATCTGTAACTGATCAGAAGCGGGGGTACCTACTCTCTGTAGATCTGTAACTGATCAGAAGCCGGGGTACCTACTCTCTGTAGATCTGTAACTAATCAGAAGCCGGGGTACCTAGTCTCTGTAGATCTGTAACTGATCAGAAGCGGGGTACCTACTCTCTGTAGATCTGTAACTGATCAGAAGCCGGGGTACCTACTCTCTGTAGATCTGTAACTGATCAGAAGCCGGGGTACCTACTCTCTGTAGATCTGTAACTGATCAGAAGCCGGGGTACCTAGTCTCTGTAGATCTGTAACTGATCAGAAGCCGGGGTACCTAGTCTCTGTAGACCTGTAACTGATCAGAAGCCAGGGTACCTTCTCTCTGTAGATCTGTTACTGATCAGAAGCCGGGGTACCTAGTCTCTGTAGATCTGTAACTGATCAGAAGCGGGGGTACCTACTCTATGTAGATCTGTAACTGATCAGAAGCCTGGGTCCCTCCTCTCTGGCGATCTGTAACTGATCAGAAGCCAGGGAACCTTCTCTCTGTAGATCTGTAACTGATCAGAAGCCGGGGTTCCTACTGTCTGTAGATCTGTAACTGATCAGAAGCCGGGGTATCTAGTCTCTGTAGATCTGTAACTGATCAGAAGCGGGGGTACCTACTCTATGTAGATCTGTAACTGATCAGAAGCGGGGGTACCTACTCTATGTAGATCTGTAACTGATCAGAAGCGGGGGTACCTACTCTATGTAGATCTGTAACTGATCAGAAGCCTGGGTCCCTCCTCTCTGGCGATCTGTAACTGATCAGAAGCCAGGGTGCCTAGTCTCTGTAGATCTGTTACTGATCAGAAGCGGGGGTACCTACTCTATGTAGATCTGTAACTGATCAGAAGCCGGGGTCCCTACTCTCTGTAGATCTGTAACTGATTAGAAGCCAGGGTACCTACTCTCTGTAGATCTGTTACTGATCAGAAGCGGGGGTACCTACTCTATGTAGATCTGTAACTGATCAGAAGCCGGGGTTCCTACTCTCTGTAGATCTGTAACTAATCAGAAGCCGGGGGAACTACTCTCTGTAGATCTGTAACTAATCAGAAGCCGGGGGAACTACTCTCTGTAGATCTGTAACTAATCAGAAGCCGGGGGAACTACTCTCTGTAGATCTGTAACTAATCAGAAGCCGGGGGAACTACTCTCTGTAGATCTGTAACTAATCAGGGGGTACCTACTCTGTAGATCTGTAACTGATCAGAAGCCGGGCTACCTAGTCTCTGTAGACCTGTAACTGATCAGAAGCCCGGGTACCTCCTCTCTGTAGATCTGTAACTGATCAGAAGCCTGGGTCCCTCCTCTCTGGCGATCTGTAACTGATCAGAAGCCAGGGTTCCTACTCTCTGTAGATCTGTAACTGATTAGAAGCCAGGGTACCTACTCTCTGTAGATCTGTTTGGATCGTAATTCAAACAGAAATAGAGATCAGAAGCGGGGGTACCTACTCTATGTAGATCTGTAACTGATCAGAAGCGGGGGTACCTACTCTATGTAGATCTGTAACTGATCAGAAGCCGGGGTTCCTACTGTCTGTAGATCTGTAACTGATCAGAAGCCGGGGTTCCTACTGTCTGTAGATCTGTAACTGATCAGAAGCCGGGGTAACTACTCTCTATAGATCTGTAACTGATCAGAAGCCAGGGTACCTTCTCTCTGTAGATCTGTTACTGATCAGAAGCCGGGGTACCTACTCTCTGTAGATCTGTTTGGATCGTAATTCAAACAGAAATAGATACTAACGTTGTGCCTGCTGATCCCACTTGCCTCCAAGGTAACCCACCACTTCACTGGACGTCAGATGAGAATGGAAGTCCTGAAATATATATCATAACCTGTATATACTGTCACTCAGTAAACCTGTTTATACTGTCTCTCAGTAAACCTGTATATACTGTCCCTCAGTAAACCTGTATATACTGTTCCTCAGTAAACCTGTATATACTGTCTCTCAGTAAACCTGTATATAATGTTCCTCAGTAATGCTGTATATACTGTCTCTCAGTAAACCTGTATATACTGTCCCTCAGTAAACCTGTATATACTGTTCCTCAGTAAACCTGTATATACTGTCTCTCAGTAAACCTGTATATAATGTTCCTCAGTAATGCTGTATATACTGTCCCTCAGTAAACCTGTATATACTGTCCCTCAGTAAACCTGTATATACTGTTCCTCAGTAAACCTGTATATACTGTTCCTCAGTAACACTGTATATACTGTCCCTCAGTAACACTGTATATACTGTTCCTCAGTAAACCTGTATATACTGACCCTCAGTAACACTGTTTATACTGTCACTGAGGAAACCGGTATATACTGACCTCAGTAACAATGTAAATACTGACCCTCAGTAACACTGTATATACTGACCCTCAGTAACACTATGTATACTGACCCTCAGTAACACTGTATATACTGACCCTCAGTAACATTGTAAATACAGACCCTCAGTAACACTGTTTATACTGACCCTCAGTAAACCTGTACATACTGACCCTCGGTAACACTGTATATAATGTTCCTCAGTAGACCCTACTGATAATTTTACCAGGAATAGCTGTAACTGATTTGTATAAAGATTTTCCAATATAAAAGACTATTACAAACCATGAGCAGTGTTGCGTTTGTTGTCATGGAGACAGTGAATGGCTGGACCTTGTTTAGGTTGCTGAAAGCTTCACACTGCACCAGAGTGTTTGGGTCTCTAAAACATAAAGTTGTCCATGTTTAGGTTGCTGAAAGCTTCACACTGCACCAGAGTGTTTGGGTCTCTAAAACATAAAGTTGTCCGTTTACTGCTGCAAACTTGAATGAAAAGGTCGAGTTTCTACCACATGTCATTAGGTAGCAACATTGGGTGTATCAAGTACCTTTAGCTATAATCCATTGTAAACAACATTGGGTGTATCAAGTACCTTTAGCTATAATCCATTGTAAACTGTCAGAAACATTGGGTGTATCAAGTACCTTTAGCTATAATCCATTGTAAACAACATTGGGTGTATCAAGTACCTTTAGCTATAATCCATTGTAAACAACATTGGGTGTATCAAGTACCTTTAGCTATAATCCATTGTAAACAACATTGGGTGTATCAAGTACCTTTAGCTATAATCCATTGTAAACAACATTGGGTGTATCAAGTACCTTTAGCTATAATCCATTGTAAACAACATTGGGTGTATCAAGTACCTTTAGCTATAATCCATTGTAAACAACATTGGGTGTATCAAGTACCTTTAGCTATAATCCATTGTAAACAACATTGGGTGTATCAAGTACCTTTAGCTATAATCCATTGTAAACAACATTGGGTGTATCAAGTACCTTTAGCTATAATCCATTGTAAACAACATTGGGTGTATCAAGTACCTTTAGCTATAATCCATTGTAAACAACATTGGGTGTATCAAGTACCTTTAGCTATAATCCATTGTAAACAACATTGGGTGTATCAAGTACCTTTAGCTATAATCCATTGTAAACTGTCAGAAACATTGGGTGTATCAAGTACCTTTTGATATAATCCTTTGTAAACAACATCAAGTGTAAGACCTTTTACTTTAATCCTCTGTGAACAACACTGAGTGTAAGACCTTTTACTTTAGTCCTCTGTGAACAACATCGAGTGTAAGACCTTTTATTTTAATCCTCTGTAAACAACATCAAGTGTAAGACCTTTTACTATTATCCTCTGTAAACAACATCGAGTGTAAGACCTTTTATTTTAATCCTCTGTAAACAACATCAAGTGTAAGACCTTTTACTATAATCCTCTGTGAACAACATCGGGTGTAAGAACTTTTACTATAATCTTCGGTGAACAACACTGAGTGTAAGACCTTTTACTATAATTCTCTGTGAACAACATTGAGTGTAAGACTTTAACTTTAATCCTCCGAAACAACATCAAGTGTAAGACCTTTTACTATAATCCTCTGTAAACAACACTGAGTGTAAGACCTTTTACTATAATCCTCTGTAAACAACATTGAGTGTAAGACCTTTTACTATAATCCTCTGTGAACAACATCAAGTGTAAGACCTTTTACTATAATCCTCTGTAAACAACATTGAGTGTAAGACCTTTTACTATAATCCTCTGTAAACAACATCGAGTGTAAGACCTTTTACTATAATCCTCTGTAAACAACATTGAGTGTAAGACCTTTTACTATAATCCTCTGTAAACAACATCAAGTGTAAGACCTTTTATTATAATCCTCTGTAAACAACATCAAGTGTAAGACCTTTTATTAAATCCTCTGTAAACAACATCAAGTGTAAGACCTTTTACTATAATCCTCTGTAAACAACATCAGGTGTAAGACCTTTTACTATAGTCCTCTGTAAACAACACTGAGTGTAAGACCTTTTACTAGAATCCTCTGTAAACAACACTGAGTTTAAAACCTTTTACTATAATCCTCTGTAAACAACACTGAGTTTAAGACCTTTTACTATAATCCTCTGTAAACAACATCAAGTGTAAGACCTTTTACTATAATCCTCTGTGAACAACACTGAGTGTAAGACCTTTTACTAGAATCCTCTGTAAACAACATTGGGTGTAAGACCTTTTACTATAATTCTCTGTGAACAACACTGAGTGTAAGACCTTTTACTATAATCCTCTGTAAACAACACTAAGTGTAAGACCTTTTACTATAATCCTCTGTAAACAACATCAAGTGTAAGACCTTTTATTATAATCCTCTGTAAACAACATCAAGTGTAAGACCTTTTATTAAATCCTCTGTAAACAACATCAAGTGTAAGACCTTTTACTATAATCCTTTGTAAACAACATCAAGTGTAAGACCTTTTACTTTAATCCTCTGTAAACAACACTGAGTGTAAGACCTTTTACTATAATCCTTTGTGAACAACATTTAAGTGTAAGGTCTTTGTAAACAATACAAGCTTTTTGACAACATCCTTAACAGAAACTAGAACTGTTAGCTAAAGACTAACTAATACCCCTGCTCCTATACAAACCAGAACTGTAAGCTAAAGACTAACTAATACCCCTGCTCCTATACAAACCAGAACTGTTAGCTAAAGGCTTACTAAGGCAAAGCAATACATTCTCCCACCAGTAACAAGTATTTTGCACAAAGGGGCATAACTCCACAGAGCCAGTGCACAACTACATAAGATACTGATCATTCATGCAAAGTTTCAATGAAATCCACCAGTTAGTTAAGGAGAAGTTGTATGGACAAGTTACTGTGGACGGACGGACAGACAGACAAAGTGATTCCAGCATATCCCCCCTAACTTCGTTGCGGTGGTATATTAAACAAGAGTACCGCGGGCTGGAACAATATACGCCCGTCGAATGCTATATAGTGTTATATACTTTCTTACATTGAAATAATAACTGCATCATTCTAAGAGTGGTTAGCTGACATGCTATAAAAAATGTAGGAGAAAATCTCTGGACAAAAAATCAAATACTGAAATGAAACAAAAAGCAATAATTTTGCAAAAATCGCTGATTCAAAATTCTTTTATGGGAAACACAACTTCATATCATGATTATAATGTATACCAAGTTTCAAAGAGATCCGTTGAAAAATGTAGGAGGAGATTGCCGAACAAAACTCAAATACTGACATAAACAAAGGGCGATAACTTTTGCAAAAACTGTTGAATCAAAATTATTTTCAACGAAACACAACAACATATCATGATTATTTAGCCTATCAAGTTTCAAAGAAATCCGTCAAAACATGTAGGAGGAGATCTCCAGACAAAAAATACTGAAATGAACAAAGGGCAATTACTTTAGGAAAAATTGTCGAATCAAATTTTGTTTAAGGGAGACATAACTTCATATCATGATTATATATAATGTATATCAAGTTTCAAAGAGATCGGTCGAAAAATGTAGGAGGAGATTGCCGGACAAACAAAAGTTTATGCTGGACGGACGGACAACACCATACCATAATACTTCCGTCAAATTTGACGAAACGTGTAAAAATTCAAGAGGGATCTTTCATGTTTTTGGCGCCCACCAATATACCGTTTTCATTAGTTTTATGTCAGTTCAATTTTTTCTCTTATTTTCTTTTATCTGTTTGACTGAGTCATGTAAACAGTAAATGCACCTTGAAGTAACTTTTGATCTAAGCTTCATACTGCTGCGTATAAGAGACAGCCTTCAAAGTGAGTTTGTCATTTCACATATTTACTAGTTCAGTACTTAATGTGAAAGAAATAGAACCGGACATTGCAATATGAGATAGATCTGTGAAGTACTATAAATTATGGACTAAGGGGAACCTCCGTATGAAATTTGAGAAATATCTGTCATGCACTACATTGACGATGGAGCGCGGCTGTTTTATTATAACTTACATGTTCTGGCTACATTGACGATGGAGTGTCGGCTGTTATATAATAACTTACATGTTCTGGCTGCGTTTTTTGAGGGCAGAGTGTCGGATGGAGATTCGGTCACACACATTGTTATTGTTGGTTTCGGAGGCGGGGGTTGATGGGGGTGTGACTGGCGGCGTGGCAGAGGGTGTCGCTGAGAGCTTCGTCTTTTTCGTTTCATTTGAAGGCGCAGTCTTTAATGACAGATTCAATGCTGCAACAGTTTTTACCATATTAAGGTATAAAATAAAAACTTGATTGTTCATCTGCAAATTGTGAACCCACAAAACGAGACAAATCAAAATATTCTAATATTATTGTAAATTTAGAATTTTCTGAAAAGAAATACTGGCCCTAGATTTCTAACAGTGCATATACCGTACTGATTTGGCTCACTCAAATTTAAGCGCATTATCAAATTTAATACATGAGCGCATTGCTGAATGAATGCACCCCAAAAAAATGCACTAGAGAATAATATACAAGATCTTCAGTCGGCACATTCATAACTTAGTACAACAAGAGGCCCAAACGGCCTGTATCGCTTACCTGGATATTTGTGCAATCATGGAAAATTATACTCAATGAAGATACTTTTGCAAATATTTTCATATATTGAGTCTCCTTGGCTTAAGAATGTTTCAAACTAAATAAAACTTTATACTACTCAGGGCCTTCTGGTATTGTGGAAGAAATTGTTTAAAGAAATTTACATATTTGACCCCTGTGACCAAGAAAGTAGGTCAAGGTCATTTATTTAAGAGCACTTTATAGCACTCTGTCCCAGGTACCTACTGGCCAAATATGGCCCTAGGTCCTCAAGATCTTAAGAAGAAGACATTCAAAGAAAAAGTTGACGGGGGGTCGTTAGGCGTTTGATCATTTGTGAGTAAACTAGTTTGTCTGTAATACAAACCTTCTTCTTGGTGAGAATCCCCGTTACTTTTCTCTGCAGACAACCTGTCAATAAGAAAAGAAGGTGTAAAACAATTCCCATCAAATATTTTGTGTATTACTTGTCTTCAATTGGGTTAGTCTAATACTCCAACTGAGGTAGATAAGGTTTTGTGAAACCTTACAAATGTGGTTCGACCCTACAAATAAACCGACTTCATTCAAATCTGGCTGATAAGATTAGTCAAATGACCTATCTGAGGGAGATAATCTTTTGCAGAAGTACAGGTAAACCCCGACGGTGACCTTTAGTCTCATCTAGCCAACTCTGCTGCTAGCTATTTGATGGGTAGCTCAAGTTATCAAAGCATGGTTAGCTTTACAGTTCTTTTCTTGTGTTAATGTATTGGTTCTGTTGATCTATTCTGTGCTTACAATAGATTCATTCTACTGAAATGGATAGAATATATTTTGGAAAGTTTTTTTAATTCTGTCGGAATTAATACTCATATTCAGCATTTTCGAACCAAAAAAGTATGTGCGTAAATTACTAAGGGTTTTTATAGTTATGTACTCTCCAGTTTCTTATATGGACTGGAAATTGCCAAAAACTGTCCATTGCTCTAAGCTTTCATGATTTTTTTCTGAGGATGCAGTTGGAATCTTTAATGACAATAAATTTGAAATGCACCCAAGATGATGTGTTACACCTGCGTGACACTTTGAGGTACCTGTGTGCTTGGCTTCCTCCATTGAAGAGAGGTGTGCTAGTGTGGGCAGGGCGTGCAGTAAGGTCGAGGGGTGCTGCTTCCCCCGATGGACTGGTCACCCTTTCCAAGCCTTCTTCAAGCTGATGTGTCCCCAGCTCAAGATCAGGTTGAAGTCTGGGATCCAGCTCAGACTGATGTTGTGACCCCAGCTCAGAGGAAGGTTGCGATCCAAGCTCAAAGTAAGGCCGTGACCCCATATCCCAATGAGGTTGTGACCCCAATTCAGACGGAGGTCGTGACCCCAGATTAGAGTGAGGCCGAGACCCCAGATCGGAGTGAGGTCGTGACCCCAGTTCAGATGGGGGTCGTGCTCTGTAGTCAGATTGTTCCCCATTCAAAGAATCACTACATATACTCCGAGGAGACTGAAAAGTAGATGATTATCAGATCAATTGAATGATAACTTTTTGGATAACTTTTTTAAGTTTATCTTCACCATATTAAGATTGAAACTAGACCTTGCCAGCATCTCAAACAAATTATGCCTGTATGCCACTGCCTAGCTAAAAAACCTTTACCTGTAAGCCACAGCCTAACTAGAACACCTTTACCTGTAAACCACAGCCTAACTAGAAACCTTTACATGTAAGCCACAGCCAAACTAGAAACATTTACCTGCAAGCCACAGTCTAACTAGAAACCTTTACCTGTAAGCCACAGCCTAACTAGAAACCTTTACCTGTAAACCACAGCCTAACTAGAAACCTTTACCTGTAAGCCAGTCTAACTAGAAACCTTTACCTGTAAGCCACAGCCTAACTAGAAACCTTTACCTGTAAACCACAGCCTAACTAGAAACTTTTACCTGTAAACCACAGCCTAACTAGAAACCTTTACATGTAAGTCACAGTCTAACTAGAAACCTTTACGTGTAAGCCACAGCCTAACTGGAAACCTTTACCTGTAAACCACAGCCTAACTAAAAACCTGTACATGTAAACCACAGTCTAACTAGAAACTTTACATGTAAGTCACAGCAGTTCTTCTTCAGAAGTCAAAAATGTAAAAAGTTGACAGACAACAGACGACTACATACGAAAAGTGATCGCAATGGGTCACTGCAGGAGCCTTTGGCTTGGCTCAACTGACCTAACATCCTATACCTGTACGTCACCGCCTAACTAAAAAAACACAGTCAAAAAAATCCTCAATAAAGTCTGTCAGACAATTTAAGAACAGACTCGATTAACACTGGATTGATCTAATTACAGAGCCAACATAACTTGTTAAACATATGATGTCCATACCCGAAATTTCTTGTATGTGTACATGTTTATATATATATATATAAATATATTTAAAAAAAAAAACATGTTTGAGTCGGGTTAAGAGAATCATATAGATCCTGTATCAGAAAATAAACTAAACTAAATTACAATGTTCAGTTATATCTAGTGATGAAAACGTGTAGAAATATTCATAAACATTTGTTAACGGGTACGATTTAATTAAAATCAGGCAAAATCTTAAATTTCAACAAAATAAAATGATGGGTACATCAAGACCTATAACCAAATGGAGGAAAAATCCCCAAACCAATCAGAATGGATAATGTGAAAACTTTCATAAAACCCGAAAAAATCACAAAATGGACTGACCGGTGTTTCACGGCTGCGTGCTGGACTGTGAGGGTGATACTTCCTGAACCAAGACGTCTTCCACGAGTCCAGTTTACGTCCCCTGTACATCACCTGAAATAAACATTCCCAGGAGTTACTGAAATCTGACAGTGCAAGTTAAAAAGCTGTAAATTGAGATAAAAAAATAAATAAAAAAAAAAACGATTTTGAGATCTTCCCTAGTGACTATCTCTTCCGGCTATCGTTTCTAAGGAAGCGTCGACATTTTAGTTTGTCTTTGCTTATTAACGAGTATGGGTCTCGCTTGGGATAAAAAGTGCATTACCTGTCAAACCTGTTATCATTCTACCACTGTATGACCGTCTTACAATTCAATGCACCGCGCACCCTGATCGGCCACTGATATCAAAAAATCAAACTCACTAACCTGAAGACTTCGAAACACGGCCAAGCTGATTGTTACTTATGGCACATTCTCGGAAATTGTGTATCCAAAATGAAAGGTATATCACTGAAACAACTTCAATAAATCCCATATATCTATCATCGGTCCTCTACGTGCATAGAATCGCACCTCTTAGTCTTGGTCGTGTAGACGCTTGCCTAGCAAAACGTGTGCATAATGTGACACTCCCATGTGTGTAACCATGAGCTCTTTGTCCGTTTACTGATATTAAGCTCTTTGTCCGTTTACTGATATGAAGCTCTTTGTCCGTTTACTGATATGAAGCTCTTTGTCCGTTTACTGATATGAAGCTCTTTGTCCGTTTACTGATATTAAGCTCTTTGTCCGTTTACTGATATTAAGCTCTTTGTCCGTTTACTGATATTAAGCTCTTTGTCCGTTTACTGATATGAAGCTCTTTGTCCGTTTACTGATATGAAGCTCTTTGTCCGTTTACTGATATGAAGCTCTTTGTCCGTTTACTGATATTAAGCTCTTTGTCCGTTTACTGATATTAAGCTCTTTGTCCGTTTACTGATATTAAGCTCTTTGTCCGTTTACTGATATGAAGCTCTTTGTCCGTTTACTGATATGAAGCTCTTTGTCCGTTTACTGATATGAAGCTCTTTGTCCGTTTACTGATATTAAGCTCTTTGTCCGTTTACTGATATTAAGCTCTTTGTCCGTTTACTGATATGAAGCTCTTTGTCCGTTTACTGATATGAAGCTCTTTGTCCGTTTACTGATATGAAGCTCTTTGTCCGTTTACTGATATTAAGCTCTTTGTCCGTTTACTGATATTAAGCTCTTTGTCCGTTTACTGATATTAAGCTCAATGCGAATTACTGACATTGTACTCTCTATCGGTTATTGATATTGTACTTAGTGTGAGTCAACAAACTATTATGTTGAAGTTTACAATATTTTTCCAAACATAGTTATTACGATTTCCACAAATAACTACCGTTCATTCACACTGACCAACAGGAGTCAATAGCAGCCCAAGTATACTCACAGAAGCCCAGCCACATCCCGACTTTTTCTCTGGGTTGATTTGACGTTTACAGTGCTGCGCCCAGGCACTGGGGGTAGCAAACACTTCCTTGGTGGCAGGAGTTTGGATCTTTCCATTAGACAGAAGGTCTGCGATGAACTTGCGGCCCTGTTGTAAATAAATAACACTACAAAATGTAAGGGGAAAATGCTTCAGCTCCCATGTTAATTTATATGTACTGCACCAGATATTTGAGGTTGATTTTGTAATGTACCAGATATTTGATGTTGAATTTGGTAATGTACCAGATATTTGATGTTGAATTTTGTAATGTATCAGAAATTTGATGTTGAATTTTGTAATGTACCAGATATTTGAGGTTTAATTCTGTACTGTACCAGATATTTGAGGTTGATTTTGTAATGTACCAGATATTTGATGTTGAATATTGTAATGTATCAGAAATTTGATGTTGAATTTTGTAATGTACCAGATATTTGAGGTTTGATTCTGTACTGTACCAGATATTTGAGGTTGATTTTGGTAATGTACCAGATATTTGATGTCGAATTTTGTAATGTATCAGAAATTTGATGTTGAATTTTGTAATGTACCAGATATTTGAGGTTGAATTTAGTACTGTATCAGGTATTTTGGGTTTAATTCAGTACTGTACCAGATATTTGAGAATGAATTATGTACTGTTCCAGATACATTTGAGAATGAATTCTGTAGAGTATGTTATACCAGATATTTGAGAATTAATTCTGCTCTGTACCAGATATTTGAGAATTAATTCTGATCTGTAACAGATATTTGAGAATTAATTCTGTTCTGTACCAGATACTTGAGGTTTAATTCTTTACTGTACCAGATACTTGAGAATGAATTCTGTACTGTACCAGATATTTGAGAATTGATACAATTCTGATCTGTAACAGATATTGAGAATTAATTCTGTACTGTACCAGATATTTGAGGTTTAATTCTGTACTGTACCAGATATTTGAGGTTTGATTATGTACTCTTCCAGATATTTGAGAATTAATTCTGATCTGTAACAGATATTGCGAATTAATTCTGTACTGTACCAGATATTTGAGGTTTAATTCTGTACTGTACCAGATATTTGAGAATTGATACAATTCTGATCTGTAACAGATATTGAGAGTTAATTCTGTACTGTACCAGATATTTGAGGTTTAATTATGTACTGTACCAGATATTAGATGTTTAATTCTGTACTGTACCAGATATTTGAGAATCGATATAATTCTGATCTGTAACAGATATTGAGAATTAATTATGTACTGTACCAGATATTAGAGGTTGATACAATTCTGATCTGTAACAGATATTGAGAGTTAATTCTGTACTGTACCAGATATTTGAGAATCGATATAATTCTGATCTGTAACAGATATTGAGAATTAATTCTGTACTGTACCAGAGATTAGAGGTTGAATTATGTACTGTACCAGACATTTGAGGTTTAATTATGTACTGTACCAGATATTAGAGGTTTAATTCTTTACTGTACCAGATATTAGAGGTTGAATTATATACTGTACCAGATATTTGAGGTTTAATTCTGGACTGTACCAGATATTTGAGGTTTAATTCTGGACTGTACCAGATATTTGAGGTTTAATTCTGTACTGTACCAGATATTAGAGGTCGAATTATGTACTGTACCAGATATTTGAGGTTTAATTATGTACTGTACCAGATATTTGAGGTTTAATTATGTACTGTACCAGATATTAGATGTTTAATTCTGTACTGTACCAGATATTTGAGAATTGATACAATTCTGATCTGTAACAGATATTGAGAGTTAATTCTGTACTGTACCAGATATTTGAGAATTGATACAATTCTGATCTGTAACAGATATTGAGAATTAATTATGTACTGTACCAGATATTAGAGGTTTAATTCTTTACTGTACCAGATATTAGAGGTTGAATTATGTTCTGTACCAGATATTTGAGGTTTAATTATGTACTGTACCAGATATTAGATGTTTAATTCTGTACTGTACCAGATATTTGAGAATTGATATAATTCTGATCTGTAATAGATATTGAGAATTAATTCTGTACTGTACCAGATATTTGAGAATTGATACAATTCTGATCTGTAACAGATATTGAGAGTTAATTCTGTACTGTACCAGATATTTGAGAATTGATATAATTCTGATCTGTAATAGATATTGAGAATTAATTCTGTACTGTACCACATATTTGAGGTTTAATTCTGTACTGTACCAGAGATTAGAGGTTGAATTATGTACTGTACCAGATATTAGAGGTTGATACAATTCTGATCTGTAACAGATATTGAGAATTAATTCTGTACTGTACCAGAGATTAGAGGTTGAATTATGTACTGTACCAGACATTTGAGGTTTAATTATGTACTGTACCAGATATTAGATGTTTAATTCTGTACTGTACCAGATATTTGAGAATTGATACAATTCTGATCTGTAACAGATATTGAGAATTAATTATGTACTGTACCAGATATTAGAGGTTGATACAATTCTGATCTGTAACAGATATTGAGAATTAATTCTGTACTGTACCAGATATTTGAGAATTGATATAATTCTGATCTGTAATAGATATTGAGAATTAATTCTGTACTGTACCAGAGATTAGAGGTTGAATTATGTACTGTACCAGATATTAGAGGTTTAATTCTTTACTGTACCAGATATTAGAGGTTGAATTATATACTGTACCAGATATTTGAGGTTTAATTCTGGACTGTACCAGATATTTGAGGTTTAATTCTGGACTGTACCAGATATTTGAGGTTTAATTCTGTACTGTACCAGATATTTGAGAATTGATATAATTCTGATCTGTAACAGATATTGAGAATTAATTCTGTACTGTACCAGATATTAGAGGTTGAATTATGTACTGTACCAGATATTTGAGGTTTAATTCTGTACTGTACCAGATATTTGAGGTTTAATTCTGTACTGTACCAGATATTTGAGGTTTAATTCTGTACTGTACCAGATATTTGAGGTTTAATTCTGTACTGTACCAGATATTAGAGGTTTAATTCTGTACTGTACCAGATATAAGAGAATGAATTCTGTACTGTACCAGATATTTTAGTGTTAGCACAGCATTTCCAGGCTCCATAATGTTGTCTGTAATTAACATTTGTAAGGTGACATTTCGTCCTGAGATCACTGGTTTGGAGATGGAATCTGCTGCTGTAGCTGTGAGGTGTCCTCCTTCTGTTGCCATTTCTGCATCCTCATCCTCATCATAACCTTCTTCTTCCTCTATCTCATCTTTTGTGGACATTTCAACCGAGTTTTCAGTGAGCTGGAAACATTTCACATCAGAATTATCCTGGATAAAACAACATATTATTAGAAATTATCTCCCTTTGCAAAAGTACTAAATTATATAAAAAAAAAAATGCTGCGGAGATATTACGCTATTACAAATAAGCTAATTTGATAAGAAAAAAAGTAATTCTTAAATATGATTTGATCAGAGGTACAGTATAAGACTGACCATTTTACACAAATTATCTTCCTTGGCAGATTTTTTTTCTGTAATAAATGACTGGATCATGATGAAACTTTCACAAATTACCTATTTTTAAAATAAAGATTTCTTACTAACAGCGGGACGCCTGGCTTTCTAGTCTTATACTCTACCGAATGAGCTATAAAGAGAAATTCTCCCTAGTCGAGTCGGTAGGAAGCAGCTAGTATTTTACCAGGTTGTCATATGCATGATTTCCCTCCAGGAAAGACCTTGTCCCAAGTTTTCCACAATTCCTTTGTAAGTATCCCAATGTAACATATGTCATTAATTTTCAATGCCTCCGCTAGGAGTCAAACCCAGGATGCCTGATTTATTAATCGTGTGATCTTTCAAATTAGCTTAAAAGAAATTCTCCCTAGCCGAGTCGGTAGGAGAAGCAGCTAGTATTTTACCAGGGTGACATATCTAAACTTCTTTTACTTTACAACAATTATGAAGTAAGTTATTTCAACTTATATTAATCACTCATGTTGGCTGGGATGTTAGTGCGCTGGGGGTCTTAATATAAAACTGTTATTTACATCTCTTTCAGCTGTTTTTTTATGTTTACTTTTAGCAAATCAATTTCAAATGAAAGGTTTTGTTTTACAAATTAAATAGATTTAAAACTGTATTTTAATAATTCACATTTATTATAAACTGCTTGAGTCATTATTGTCGCGACACTGTGATGTTTGTATATCATCACCCTAGAACGTCACGTATTCAGAGCTAGTTAGCGTTTTTACCCTTGGCCTTGTGATACTCTCACAAGATAGTTAATTCCTGTAGGAACTCTTATCTAAATCAGAGATTTATAATTTAGATAGAGTTCCTACAGGAATTACAAATTGAGCTACATAGTTGCCGACAATCAACCCAGTCAGTTTCAGCTACATTCCTCCCTCCATTTTCTAAGCCTTTGCCAAGACGACACAATTATTTACAACCCAGACTCAGGTATCCCTTTGGCAAGATACACCAAATGCCTGAAATAAGGGTTGGTATCAGGAGAAAGAGAAAATGTAATGACCAGACCGAGGGTTCGAACCCGGGACCCTTCGAACTCTTGATGGAAGCTCCAACCAATTGACTTGGTCGCCGACAATCAACCCAGTGGGGTTCCCGTACATACAGTACAATCATTTTTAATGATTGCCTATTTGACTCCATCATCCGTTATATTGACAGAATGCGTTGGGTCTCCAGTGCACCTTCCCAACATAATACAGACCCTACCACCAGCATGCCTTGTGGGTGGAGTGGCGGCAATATAATACCAACACCTGGATTCATTTTCTTTTCTGTGTGAGGTTTTTGAAACGAAATGCGAAACAGTAGGCCTAGTCTGTCATAAACTGTGTTTGAGGAATTTCGATCAGCCACTTGAGTTTGAATGCTGAAATGGAACGCTACACAGATGGCAGCCGTGGCTGAGCTAGTCTTTCATAAAAGAAAGTTCACACAGAATATCTAAACAATGACAATCTCTCACCTGCCGCCAACTGCAAACCTCGTAGAGGAAATTATGGCTTACTTTCTTTGTTTACATGTGCTTCCTGTGACCCATTACCTTCACGGAGCAAAGAAATGGACTCATTTGATTGGTTAAAATTGAATTTGAATATTGTGTGTATTTTATGTATCTTCGGGTATTATGATTTGTAATTACTCTGATGTTTTCTGGTTTGATTCGCAAGCTGATACGATATTGTGGTCGAATTGAAAACATGTATTTTTCTGTAAGCGCACCTGTCATTAAAATCAGAAACCGAAACCGGAAAATAAATTCAGGATTCTATTATTATATTTTACTTACTGTTGCATTGCATTGCTGGATTTGATGAAAAGTTGCACGTGTCTGAATACTTCTGTATTGGTATATACGAACAGATTTTCATTGCCAAATAAAAATAAAAATAAATTAACTGGATATATATTCAACGAGCTTATGTTTTGAAATAGCGTAATATTCATGCTGTATTAAATAGCTTACATTCTAAGAAAAAATGACCAACATCCTCACAGGAATGTCAACAAGCGCATGATGGATTATCAACAATCTTAACACGGAACAAATCATTTTTCAAAGAGCTGCACTGATGCATGAGTTTCGTATGTAGAATCACGGAATCTAATTCCGTGGTAGAATCTAATATATTTAAATTGTGTTCGCCAACATTGTATAAAAATGGCGGAGACGAATTTGCACCACTAGATATAGAAGATTTATAAGTATTTAAATATGGCAATGTTCTTATTGTATTGTTTAACGAACTCCTAAGACGTAAACTCGATGGCAGAAAAGAGGAATTGCTTGAGGAGAGTCCGAAAGAAGGAATATTATAATCATATTGGTTCGGTAAACTGTACCGATTGTTGTTACCTACTGTGTTTGGCAAATGGGCCGATACATAGATTGGGGTTTAAATGTTTTGAAGGAAGACGTTCTGTAATTTCAAATGATTCAATCACAAACCATATAATTATTGTCATACCGTCCTCAAAATTCCATATCGTCCTAAAAGCTGAATCTAATGTATGGCTAAATTGTACGCGAACGTAACGTGCTATATTTTCAATTCAAGATATGCTATTGTTTGCCGAAAGGATCGATTGGACAACAGGCTTTACAAGTCTTCTCCAATTCCCGTTAAAGCATGCATGATATCAGTTAAATAATTAACATAAGGGTTAAATATGATGGACATTTTATATAGATTTACAACACGTAAGAGTTTGAATAATTTTGGGAATAATGATTATTAAATTAATTGAAGTTTGAAGAACTGTAACCCTAGGCCTAGCTCACACCGATAAACACACATTATATACTTACACGTCATCTTGTATGGAATTGATTATCATCAATGGAGAGTAAATGACTCCCCACACATATAAGCTGAAATCAGAAACGGATTATACGTCTCTGCTGAAATGTAGCCAATTCTGGTATATATATACAAGAGGCACTTGTAACCTTAAAAGTGATCTAAAATAAAGCTACATGCAAAATATCAATATTTATGACTATATAAGTCATTCAAAAGAACTTGTTAAAAGATTTCAACAAGGTCATCACATTGAACAAACTTGTTAGCCTTTCATCTCAGCATGCAACTTGTCAAATATCACAAACCCTAGACATTTTCTTTTATTGAGACTTGGTCATTATAAGGTTCACACATATTTGGCTAAATGTGACCTTGAAAGTGGGTCAAGGCCATTCAAATGACTTGATATATATAGCCCTTCATCCAAGGATGCTACTAGCCAAATATCAACATTCTAGGCCTCATGGTTATTCAGAAGAAGTCGTTGAATATTTTAAATATAGTTGACCCCTGTGACCTGGAATATAAGTCAAAGTCATTCATTTTATCAAAATTGGTAGCCCTTCATCCTAGCATGCTACTTGCCAGATATCAACATTATAGGCCCTATGGCTATTTAGACAAAGTCTTTAAAGTTTTAAACATATTTGATGCCCTTGACCTTGAATATGAATGAAGGTCATTCATTTTGTGGTGAAAAGGGACATTCTTGCCTGAGCACACTGCAGTGTCCCTTTTCGTTGTTTATTACTCGTTCTCCTACAACGCCGATATTCCTATGTATTTATCACATAGATACCAATTATGGATATTAATACGGCCACAATTGAGGACCTCAATTAGTTAAAGGGTATTGGGGAGGCAAGGGCGAAAATCATTTTGGCTGCACGTGAAAATTTAGGGAGACTTACGCTGCAGGACCTGAAAATGTTGGAAGGTGTGCCCAACACAATCTGGGACCCATTAATAGGGGATTGGACGGTTGTAATTGGGAATCGGACAAAACAACGGCCAAACGGCCATGGGCAAATACAGAAGTTGTCTGCTGCACTCCAGACTATGGAGGAAAAGTTTTCAATGTCCCTACGGGAGCATAGGGAGCAAATAAATGATTTTAAAAAAATCAGTTGGTAGAGAAAGACAGGCTCATTGAGCAAAGGGACCATGAACTCCAGCGAATGAGAGATTCTGAGGGCACTGTTGGTACCATGCAGCAGATGTGAATAGGGTGGATAAAATGGCTCCAAACGGGATCTATGGTAAAACAGGGGGCGAGGGCCAAGGTGCCGTTGGGGGTGCAGGGGTAATTAAAAGCGAGTCGACAAGTGGTGACGGACACGTTGCGGGGGGACACAGAAGTCAATCACGATCCCCAGGCCGTGGCAGAAGCGGTGCTCATGAACGCGATGATTATTACCGCGTTGTAGTGCCAACATATGATGGCAAGTCCGAGTGGGCCCCTTACTGTCTCAAATTCAACCACATCGCCTATAGATATAAATGGGGAAATCAACAGAGAATTGGTCGCTTTATCGAATGCCTTCGTGACAATTCTACAGATCTCGGCCCCCTTCTGTCCAAACTAATTTTAAATTACTATGCCAGAAAATTGAGAGCAACACCTCCATCAAACCTCCGATGAGGAATTGGAGGATTTCGCTGATCGAACCCAGGAGCTGGTACAGACGGTCAACTTATTCATCAGAGGACTGGGTCCAGATGTTGATGCATTCCTCAGGGGGTTTGCTTGACAAACGCGCTGCTTTAACCGTAATGGCCTAATCTTCAATCACATTAAATGACGCGTTAGTAATGGTAAAAACCGCCGTGACCAACCAGAGATTGATATTAAGGGCAAAGCACCAGAAATCAGAAGTCAAGAGGGTGTCATTTGCTGATGGCAAACTTGACTCGAGCATTCATGAGGCGCCGTATGTTAGGTCAGTTGCTAAATCTGATTGCTTCGAAGATCAGGTGAATAAGCTGTTGAATGAAGTGGCATGAAATTGGAGGATCTCCCATGTCGTTAATGAGGGAAACCGTTCTTGGTCAACTACTAGAGTCGATATTAGGTCCCCAGCCGCATCACCTGTTAGGGATGGGTCATGCTACAATTGTTGGCAAAAAGGGCACTTCGCGAGGGAATGTAAACAGCCAAGGGAACAAGGTGAACGGTCAAGGTCCCGCAGAGGTCGAGGTCGCTGTCGCCAGTGAGGCCATCAAGTAATTTAAACGCCAAAGGGCTGAGGCAGTAGGCCACCCCTTAGCCCAATATATACCGTCAAACAACACAAATAGGCCTTTATTGGATCTGCGGGTGCAGGAGGTAACGCTGCATGAAAGGAGACATAACATGTTGGCAAGGTCTCTCTATCTACCGATTAGGCTTGGCGATACAGTTGAGGATGCAGTAATAGACACTGCAGCTCAGGTGTCTGTTATAAGTAATGCTTGCTTCAACACCCTTGGGTATAGCGGAATACCTACGCGGCATATTCAAAACTTCCAGCCAAATTTCAAGAGTTGTTGATGATATAGATGTTGGAATAGGGTCCATTAACACCAAGGCCGCGTTCGTGGTAGCCAATGTTGGAGATGCCGTTATTGTCGGCATTGACTTTCTAGAAAGGCACAAGGCGTCCATCAACTTTTCCAATTATACAACATCATTGGATAACAAAATCTTTCAGGCCGAGGGTATGGGTGATAATTCAGGGGAGGAGGTTCGAATACTTGCCCTGACTGTACAGAAGAAAGTGGTCGTGCCTCCGGGGTCTGTCAAATTCGTGCCACTTATTGCTAGGGGGGCTCCCCTAGAAGGTCACATGGTTATCCATCCTTCTAAGAACATGAACGGCTTGCTGTCACCGGCTAGTCTTGTGAGGACAGTGGACCATGGCATGTTATTGCTCAATACTACTAAGACGTTTGTCTCACTTATGAAGAACCAGGAGGTGGGAGTCGGTGTGGAAGCGGACGGTATCCTAACAGAGGAAGAGGAGGCATTAGCGATTAGGTACGTCACAACTTCCTACAATAGACAGGAATATGGCTAGAGTCTAGAGGAGTCGATGAAGGAAGTCCCCGTGCATTTAGTTGATCTTTGTAAGAGGGCGACAGCAGACTTAAATTCATGCCAAGCTGTACAGGTTATTAAGCTGTTGGTCCAATTCAGTGATGTTTTCGCTAAGAGTGAACTGGACCTCGGGTTATTTGCTGGCGATATCGATCACCGGATTAACAAAGAGGATGCTGCGCCAGTCCGGCAGAGAATGAGGAGGACTCCATTAGGGTTCGAGGAAGAGGAGGAGGGGCATCTGGGGGAAATGTTGCAGAGTGGTGTTATCCAGCCCAGTTCCTCCGAGTGGGCAGCGCCACCAGTCTTAGTCCGGAAGAAGGATGGTAGCTTGCGGTACTGTATAGACTATAGAGCGCTTAATAAGGTGACCGTCAAAGACGCATTCACTGCAGATCGAGTGCTGTTTAGATGCTCTAGCAGGAAATCAATGCATGAGTACATTAGACATGGCTGCTGGGTATTGGCAGGTGGAAGTCGATGAGAGGGACCGACATCAGACTGATTTCGTTACTAAATATGGGTTATTTGAACACCGTCGGTTACCGTTCGGGCTATGTAATAGCCCTGGTACATTCAGTCGTGTTGTCCAGCTTGTCATGTGTGGCCTTAGTTGGAAGGAGTGCTTAGCATATCTCGACGCCATTATTGTTCTCGGTGCGACCTTTGATTCTCATCTTAGTAACCTTACTCAGGTTCTATTACGACTCCAGCATTACAACCTGAAACTAAAACCGAAGAAATGCCATTTGTTCCGGAACGAAGTGTTGTTCCTGGGAAAGGTTGTCAGCTCAGCTGGGGTGTCCGTGAATCCAAGAAACCTTCAAACCTTGGAGGAGTGGCCAGTGCCATCTTACAAGAAAGAGGTTGAGTCTTTCCTTAACTTTACAAATTACCGCAGGGAACATGTGCGGAACTTTGCTGGCATTGCTGCCCCGTTACATGAAATGACTGGAAAATTCGCCTGGACTATGGAACACCAGAACGCGTTCCATGAACTAAAGTTGGCGTTGGTAAAGTCCATGTCCTTGGCTTACCCCAATCTGGATGACACTTTCGTCCTAGATACAGACGCGTCCGATCGATCAATAGGGGCAGAGCTGTCTCAGATTCAGGAGGGAAGAGCGCGAACTAATGCATTGGCAAGCGAAGTCCTGATTCCTGAGGAAGATTGTACCACTCGCAAGGAACTTCTCGCAGTCGTCACCTTCACCAGACAATTTTGTCATTACCTGCTCTGCAGACTATTTATTGTTCGGACAGATCATAGCAGCTTGACTTGGCTTCTTAGTTTTAGACATATTGAGGCCAATTGGCGCGATGGATTCAAGAACTGTCTGTCTATGTTATGAGTATCCAGCACCGTCCGGGGAAAGAGCACGTCAATGCCGATGCTCTCTCCCGTGTGCCCGATAGACTGCCGGATTGCAAGCATTACGGCCGGGATGTTCCTTTTGATGTGCATGCCTTACCTTGTGGTGGGTGTAGATATTGCTCTCGGGGGCGGGATCAGTGGGGAACCTTTGAAGAGGACGCTGATTAAGTAATCCTATTAGCCCTCAGAAGGATCACTGTGCCGTTACAGTCAAGCTGCGCAGATTTTTTGAAATCGGAAAATGTGCATTTCATTTCAAATATATTTTATTGATTAAACAAAAGGATTGAGCAACAGGCTTTGCCTATATATCTCTCTCCATGGCTTCCAGCATACTTTTGATATTTGAAGACATTGAATACAATATTTACATACATACATTTTATTTCAACTCATCTCATGACACATGGATACATTTATTGCTAGGTAATATACATCTAATTAGGCTGGCTTAATATTTGCATGTTTGTACAGAAAAAAAAAGAGAAAAAAAATCCTTGGAAAAAAATACAAACTTTGCGATATTGATATTTAAAATAGTTGTAAAATTTGTGTCAAGAAGAATTAAATATACCGTTATGAATATACACAGTATTCAAATCGAATTAAATATATGGATATACGTCTTGACCTTCAGCAACTAAAATTTGCTACGGCAACATGAAATAAAGCAAACCTGATACATGCATGTATGCGGATAAAGAAATGTACCAGGACTTATTTGAAGTACACATGTCTTGAGATGAGTTGGAAAATCAAATAGAAAATTAACTAAAAGAAAACAGAAAAAAAAATGAAAAAAAATATGAAAACACAAAAAGAAGACATAAGTAATTATATAAGAACACAAAATAATCTCAATCTCTCACTCATACACTCTAACACCACATTTGTATCTACAGGCATGGGTTTGTTGGTTTATTTAATGTAGTTTATATTTGTTTTAAATGAATGTGCAGTTGGGCATTAAATATGATAACAAAGTACACTAGTTCACAGGATACAAATATTCGGCATTTTGGTATTTCATAATAAATTATTAGTTTTTCAATAATTAAATAAATTATAACTATTGATTTACATTTCTCCATCATACCTTATGTGTCATGACCACATAAAGTCCCTGGACATTTGTTGCCCTGTGATCAATCAACCTTGGTATATTATATGTAAATATATATGTACATTATCCACTATCAACAGAAATAATGTATTTATCTTACAGAATACAAAGAATACACCAACCACATACAGCTTGTGTATTTATCTATTTAAACCGTCCTGTAGCATTAATGTATTTATGCACACACTCCATCAATTGATTGTTCTGTAAATCACTATTACTAGTGTTTCCATTTAGAATAGTACTTAAAGGTATGGTATTATGGAAATCTTCATCATTTAATATAAGATCCTGCATAAAAGTTTGTCGTTCTTCTGTATAGAGAGGACATTCAAAAAAGAAACGATGAGAGTTTTCAATTGCATGACTACAAGGACAGTTTGGACTATTTTTCAAGTGATCTTTAAACAGATCATAGTTAAGTTGACTAGCACCATTTCTTAATTGACACATTAATATATTACTTTTTCGTGAACCAGAAAATGTGCATGAACGGCAGTTGGCAGATCCGGACCTGGCAACACTCATTTCCTGGCTGTAGTCGGATGGGAACCCCAGTCATTCCGAGCTGCACCTCGCCAGCCCGGCAGTCCGACATTGGTGGGGATGCAATTCGCAGTTACAGTGTAAGGATAGGGTGGGTAATATGTGTGGGAAGACCCGTCCGGCTCGAGACTCTTGTTTTTGTCTCCCAGAAGTATGCAACAGGACTTTCTGGAAAAAGGAAAAGCCCATGACCTACCATCTTCGGGCCATTTCTGGCAGACTAAAACCCTGGACAGTGATCTAGTATGGGATGACCGACAGCGTAAAACAGTACGTGGCTTCTTGCAAGGTCTGCAACCATAACAAACGTCTTTCTCGGAAAGCTCGGGCCGAGCTCGGAATATGTCATGATGGCAATCCCATGGAAAGGACAGAAATGTGCATCCTTGGACCATTGCCTGTGTCGCGGGAGGGGAACAAGTACATTCTGATGCTAGTGGATCAGTTCACTAAATGGCTTGTGTGTTATCCCCAGGTCAGAATGCCGAAATAGTATCAATCAAAGTACTGAAAGTACTGAAAGCTAAGGCAAAAGATATATATATATTATTTTTGGAATGGAGAACAAAATAAAGACGAAATTCCCATCATATTGTACAGAAGGATTGACTTTTAATTTGTTATGAATCAAAGTTTTATGTAAAAGTGTACCACTGTGAAGTTATTCTTCTTGTGTGTAGAGTATATCTTTATAGGTTTGTCAGAAGAGGGGTACCAAGCTTCCTCTAGAAAATATCATTTTAAACCTTTGGATAATTAATTTGCATAGGCATTAGGAATTGCTTCCCTTTGTCCATACAATGTATTTCATAGAACATTAAAAACTGAAACTGGCATTTACCCCTTTGACCAATACCTGATTATTTTAAACCATTAAATAGATTATGCACAGATTGTGAACATCTTTGAACTTTGCCTTTGTTGTTGAATAAGATATCAACCCTTGCCTTATCTGACAAAGTTACTTGGCATAAAACCATTGACCAATCAGAGTACAGTATGCTAATTAATTAGGCATGGATTTCACTCAACTTTGAACTTATCGTCTAAGTTTGTATATTGATCAATATATATTCAAGCAAGTTATCTTGTAAAGTGTGCACATCGACCAGGGTTGGCATGCTTTTTAATACGTGTGAATTTTGTTCAAGTTTCAATTTTGCATCAGTCAGTGTATATTGTTACAGAACAATATTTATAAGGATGTTTACTTGCCGAAACTAAATTGTGGATAAGCAAGTGGATTACTGCTACC
>NW_018408170.1:372015-373435 GCF_002113885.1 Mizuhopecten yessoensis | reverse complement strand
TAAAATGTTTCACAAACATTTCAATAAGTCAATCTCTTTGGTAGCAGAACTAAATATAAACAAAATGTACATTAAATTCAACTTATAACGGCACATCTCACGGGGGCTTAGGACATCTAATTCCTTAGGTGGTAAAACATGTGTACATAAAAAGGTACCAGTAAAAACAAAACAAAATTAGTTTAAACACACGCACTTAGATATTCACGGTTTTCATTAATACAAAAGATGAAGCAGAACATCACTCTCCCCTGGTTGTTTCCATAAAGAAGAAATTAACCAGGAAACATGGAGATGTCCATTGCACTCCTTTATTTTGCTTACAATGTGCAAATGTGCCTACTATGTGCTAATAAGCTTTCCATGTTATGGTTTTGTTTTTTATGTGCTGTATGCAAATGTTCTAAATGTGCTTAAATTACCATGTGCTGATGTGCTTACCGTGTTCAATGTGCCTATTAAGTGCTTTCCAAGTGATAAACTCTTTTTCTGAGCTTACAGTATACTACATGTACATACATGTTTTTATTTTATTTTTCCATGTTGTAATATTTTGGTCTCTGTTATTATACTCATGTTTTGTCTTAATACAAGCTCTTTGTAGCTTATGTTGTATGTTTTGCAAAATGGACGTAAAATATATATTTTTGTATCTTGTAAGTGCTCAAGGATTTTATCTGTAGTTTTTGGGACTATATATAGAAAAACTTTACCCCAGTATGAGGAATTGTTTTACACATTTTGTCATAAAACAAGTTATGTTCAGATTTCAGACAGAAGATACTCTAAAATTGTACAACTCAGAAAAGGTTGAAAAATATTTATATTTCATTTTTTTCTGCTTAGAAATATTTAATCTCTAAATTACAAATGATAACTGTTTTAACAGGTCTAGTTTCCAAATTGGAAACCGAACCCTGTCTGACCTATTAATGATCATTAAATAAGGCCAATTAAAAGTTTAAAACAAATATTGTGTTTATGCTAACCCCACAGATACTGGACACACTAATAGTAATATGATGTGTATAAACTATGATATATTTTACACACTATACTTATTGGTGTGTTCGACACCAGTGTGGTTAACCAGACTTATCTCAGATTTGTGTTCCTAAAATACCCTTAAGTTTTTATATGCACTGTTAAAGTCAGAACTCCTGCTCTATATATTAGCGCAGTAAAGATATATTTCAAATTAACAAGAAAATGCCAAGCTAATACATACCTACCCTATTTTTTTCTGATAGTAGAAACACAAGTAATTTGTTTGGCCTAATGTTTCTGTCATTTCATAATATTTAGAACTACTATACTTGTTTAAGTTTCCAAAACATCAAGTAGTATAACAATTGAAACTTCAATGAAAGCCAACATCACAATGAATCTAATAATACAATGTTTATAACATGTTTTTTTT
>NW_018408170.1:360936-371422 GCF_002113885.1 Mizuhopecten yessoensis | reverse complement strand
AGCAAGCCTGGTGTGAATCACACGGAGGCGATTTTAGAATTAATTGACAGGATCCGTATCCATTAATAGGTTTGTAATATGAACTTTTTATGTTGATCTCCTACATAATTGTAAGTTATACTCTGCCTTATATGTCGTTAAATTATCAAGTTTACGTAACAAGTGCAAGCGAAATCTTAATTCAATAATTGACTGCCATGTTGGAAACTTCGTCTATCTTTCCGATATAGGCCTAGGCCAGACGTCTAAATATGGGTGTCATGACCAAATATGGAAATTGTAGTAAACATGACCGCATCAGTAGTAATACTATATTTGGCCGTGAAGGCCATATAAGGAAACGGATAACATCACGCGTGATCTAACATGGCCGTCGTTTCTGTTTTTAGAGGTTTTAGTAAGGATTTGTTATTTCAACGATGAACGAATATGCAATATTTTGATAACTTTATAATCATATGAAGCGTGAATCATATATATTATTACTGATTAGCACTTTTGATTTTCCTCAGTTAGCTGAAACAGGACTGCTTCATAGCTCTGATCACGCAATATATAAATGTAAACAGGGACGTAAATGTCACCAATTTTAGCCAATCACAGGACAATATTTCCGTGTAAAGGGTTAATCCAGCGACAGTTCCAAGAATAAATACGAAGTTTTAGAAGGATACTTAGTTCTTACTAAGAATAAGATTATATCCGATGACGTGTGAGTGAACCTGAGTCCGTGGTAATGGATTTTATTTGCAGTTTGTTAGTATTACTGGTAGGTGACGTTATGTCTCGTTTATGAATATCTGAGCTCATTAACCGAAGTATTTTTACCGGAAGTTGCGTGTAGCATGTATGACCTACAGTCAAGTAGCAGTTCCCGATTGAGATAAACAGGGTGCATTTTCAATAAGAATACGACGTTGTGATAAGATCATATGTTCTACAAAGGAAAGGAATGATATTTACAAGCCATTCAAGGGCATTTGAGTCCAAAGTTACGCATAATAAAGACAGTAGGTCCGGTATATGATTCAATTTAGTACCAGTGGTACTAGTCTGTGTGAAAACGACATTTATGAATATCTTGAGCTCATTAACGAAAGTAATACCAATAGCTGGCGGCTAACGCCTTAGCTAAAAATGGCTGTTGATAGGTTTTATGAGGTTTGGATGTCCAACTGAACTCTATACTGACCAGGGTAAAAATATGGACGGAACTGTGGTGCCTGGAATCTGCGAAAACACGTACTTCGCCATACCATCCGGCTTCCAATGGACAAGTGGAGCCATTTGCAAACCATTTGCAAACCATAGATACGCCGTTTCCTTAAGGACAGACAAGGAACGTGGGACTGTGGTTCATTTACAGTAACTGGCGGGAGCTATTCGACAACACCGACAGACTGGGTTTGTCCCAAACCGCATGATGTTAGGGTGAGAGGTGTGTCAGCCACTGGATATTTTCCTTGGTGCTGTGTCGCTGAACCAAGAACGCAAGGAGCCGGCCGCATATGTACTTTAGGGACAATTTACCAGATGTTCACCAAATAGCTCGCCAGAACCTATCTTCGGCCCAGGGCCGACAGAAACGCCCCTATGATGAGCACCTAAACTAGGAGCTTTATGAAGTTGGGGTCGTTGTGCTTAAAGTCGACTCGGCGACCAAGGTGGGGCAGAGCGCAAAACTCAAACCCCCCTGGAGGGGCCCATACATAGTCACCGCCGTGAAGTCACCAGTTTCATATCGGATCGCGGACAAGAAAAGAGAGGTCGTAGTCCATCGTGACCGCCTAAAACTGTGCGGGGGTCGTGAGTTCCCTCTATGGCTAAAGAGACGAAGAAACCAAATACTTGAGCAAGTTGGTGAGGTTGAGTCGGTAGACTCTTTGGACAGCGAGGATATGCAGATCACCCAGCTGTTCGGAATTGACCGTTGACAAACGTCAGAATCCTGCACTTCTCAGCCGGAACAGAAGCTCGTAATGGAATCTGTTGCGGATGGGGGAGCTGCCTCAAAGTTATTAGGATAAGGAAGCTGGAAATCAAACCAATGTCAGATCCAGGAGCAGAAATAACTGGCCGATTATCAGCTAGATACTGGTTGATGAGTTAGGAAGTCGAAAGCAGAGTAATTTAGTAGTTGACATTCCCCTTTTGGAATAAAACGGGGAGGAATGTGGCGAAAAGGGACATCTTTGCCCGAGTACACTACAGTATCGTTTGGCCTTATGATTTTGCAGGAAAAGTCGTTTGAATATTTTGAACGCATTTGATCCCTGTGACCTTGAAGACCTTGAATATAGGTCAAGGTCATTAATTTGAACAAACTTGTTAGAAATTAATTCCAGCATGTAACGGGCTAAATATCATCTTCCAGTGCTATCTGGTTATTCAGAAGAAGTGGTTTAAATATTTTGAACATATTTGACCCCTGTGTCCCTGAATATAGGTCAAGATCATTCATTTTAACAAACTTGATAGCCTTTCATCCTAGCATGCTGGACAATAGGCAAAAGGGCGACAGACGCCGCGCCACGGTATGAGCTCATTTGTCCCTTCAGGCTTATCGGGCTAATAATATAATGGTCTTGATGAAAAATACCACATCCTCTGTAGTTATTTTATTTAAAGGGTGTGTGCTTCATGCATACTATTAGGTTACATGTCTGTCAACTTTTCCTTTAAACGACTTCCTCTGAAGAATGGAAAGGTATAGAGTCATGATATTTGGCTTGTAGCTTTCTTGGTTAAAGAGCCCGACAAAATATGTCATTAACCTAAACTGAAGAAGAAACGAAAGACATAGCATCTTATTATTTAGCTGGTAGAATCATGGGATGAAGCTCGGTGAAAATGACCACAATCTACATTCAAGGTCACGGGGGTTTTATATATCAAACATTTTTAACACGTATAGAATCGTAATATTTTGCTGGTATCTTCCTGGAATTGAGCTCAACAGAATTTGCAAATGAAAATAATACTGACCTTTTGCAAGGTCATTGGGGTCAAACTGGCCAAAATATTAAACGACTGCTTCTGCAGAATCGAACCTTTATGTTTAAGGTGCATTGTCAAATTGTCAAAGATTAACACATTGATGAATAGAACCACCCTCATAAAATGCAAAAGAAAAATAATTTACAGGAACTTGAATTGGTGCAAACATAATTTATCGCAATATACAAGGCGCAAAAGGTGCTAAATTAAGACTACTGCAAAAACTGTACTTTTACAGACGACGAAAGGCAATCCAAAGGTCATGCGAGTTAAAAATCAATACAGTACTTCAGTTTTAATATTTTATTCATTTTCTGGCATAAAAGTTAACAAATGGCAATATATAATGTTATTAAACAGTGATCATATCAGTATCTTCCGACATATAATAAAAAAGTCAGATAACAAAACAGATATACAGGCTATAACACACACAAACTAGAGACCCATGGGCCTTCACCTTAGCTGTAGCAGAGACTATCTGGGTCTGAATAAGACATTTAAAAAAATAGCCAGTAATCTTAATTTACTAATTAAGACGCGAGCACTAGTCTAAATTTACATACCATAAAAATGTCACCCCATGAAACAAAGCAACATATTACCAAAAGTGTTATTTCTCTATACAAACTTAGGTAATTTTACTCCTCTCCAAGGGAGAATGTACGTCCAGGTGGTAATAAACAAACAATTTTGATAATTTATGCATATATACTGTGACACTCATTTTATATATATTTACTGTATAGCATGAATTGTTCGCGTGTACAAACAATCAAAATAGTTATCACACAGGTAATGTGAATATAACTACACATTATACTTTTTAGTTATTCAATAGAAGTTAATGAAAGATTCAACATATATGAACCTGTGACCTTGAATATTGGAATAAAGAAAGCTTTAAGATTTTCTTTATGAAAACCAAACAATTCTCATTATTATATAAAACCATTTTAGAATAGTTTTCTTAAAACCCAAAATATGTCTGAAGGCAGACTTTTCAGTTGTAAATTTTAGATTGTTTTTTATTTTTAAAAAGACGTTTGCTTAACAAATCTATGAAAAACTTATACCAACCTGATGATTTTTTGTTTTATGTCTTTAGTGTAACTAGCATAATACACTGTAGCACTGTATTTTAAATGTGGTCTTCATAGACAAGGATTTGATTAACAACTAACTTAAAACCATTTTTTAATTATAATTTAGTTACTGATATGTCAACTTCTGTACAAATGCATCACTGTTTAATGCCAAAAGATACAGAATTTCTTGTATAACAGTTTATTGCTAGCACTACCAGTCTATTTTTTTAGCACTCGACAGGAAACCCCCTGATATTGGCGAAAAAAACAGGACTCAAGAATGAATTTTGACAAAAATTACAAACATTGAAATGCGATTAAATTATTTCATGAAATTTAACTTTGTTTTGTGTCATTATACACATGTGAATGAACAATCGGCCAAGATGAGTATACAAAGGGTTGTTTTCTGTCCCCCGTCTCTTTGCGATGTTTAAAACAGACCTTCCCTGATTGGTTAGTATGGTTGTGATGTCATACTTACCTCCTGTTGATTCTAGGTACTGTTTTACATGAGTTTCACACTCAGTGAACAGCTCTACATCTGATGTACACCTAGCTATATAATGTAGACAATGATGCCCGTTATTATTTACAGCTGTAGTTAGTGCTGGGTACGACTCACACAGATATTTACAAACCCCCATGTGTCCCTCCCTACAACTATAATGTAACACTGTTTGTCCGTCATTATCTACAGCTGTAGTTAGTGCTGGGTACGACTCACACAGATATTTACAAACCTCCATGTGTCCCTGGTAACAACTATAATGTAACACTGTTAACCCGTTATTATCTACAGCTGTAGTTAGTGGTGGGTACGACTCACACAGATATTTACAAACCTCCATGTGTCTCCACCTACAACTATAATGTAACACTGTTAACCCGTCATTATCTACAGCTGTAGTTAGTGGTGGGTACGACTCACACAGATATTTACAAACCTCCATATGTCCCCCGAAACAACTAGCATGTAACACTGATAACCCGTCATTATTTACAGCTCTAGATAGTGCTGGGTACGACTCACACAGATAGTTACAAACCTGCATGTGTCCCTCCATACAACTATAATGTAACACTGTTAACCCGTTATTATCTACAGCTGTAGTTAGTGGTGGGTACGACTCACACAGATATTTACAAACATCCATGTGTCCCTGGTCACAACTATAATGTAACACTGTTTTACCGTCATTATCTACAGCTGTAGTTAGTGCTGTGTATGACTCACACAGATATTTACAAACCTCCATATGTCCCCCGTAACAACTATAATGTAACACTGTTAACCCGTTATTATCTACAGCTGTAGTTAGTGCTGGGTACGACTCACACAGATATTTACTAACCTCCATGTGTCCCAACCTACAACTAGCATGTAACACTGTTAACCCGTTATTATCTACAGCTCTAGATAGTGCTGGGTACGACTCACACAGATATTTACAAACCTCCATGTGTCCCTCCCTACAACTATAATAATGTAACACTGTGTCCCCGTTATTATCTACAGCTGTAGTTAGTGCTGTGTATGACTCACACAGATCTTTACAAACCTCCATATGTCCCCCGTAACAAATATAATGTAACACTGTTAACCCGTTATTACCTACAGCTGTAGTTAGTGCTGGGTACGACTCACACAGATATTTACTAACCTCCATGTGTCCCCACCTACAACTAGCATGTAACACTGTTAACCCGTCATTATTTACAGCTCTAGATAGTGCTGGGTACGACTCACACAGATATTTACAAACCTCCATGTGTCCCTCCCTACAACTATAATAATGTAACACTGTGTCCCCGTTATTATCTACAGCTGTAGTTAGTGCTGGGTACGACTCACACAGATATTTACAAATGTCCATGTGTCCCTGGTTACAACTCACATGTAACACTGTTCTTTCGTACTTAGTCACTAACTGACACATGTACTGAGCACACACACAATTCCTGTGCACCACACGACCTTCTACTCTCTCACACTTATGTTGTTCATCCTCAACTCTATACAAGGACTTAAGTATAACTCTCTCCACTTTGTATAATATATTCACGCTCCCTCCCTCTACCACACAAAGCAATGTGACCTTGTCAGGTGTCACACCCTCCGACAGGAGGGATAAAGCACATTCTTCTGAACCAGAAAAACATGCTCCATTCAACAAGGCAAGCTTTATCTCATCGCACAAATTTTTGTCAACATTTTGACGACTTCGCCATCTAATAAATCCTTGCAGAAACTGAAAATCTGTCCAAACATCTAATGAAGTTATAGAATGATATTTACTATAAAACCCGGCAATTTTGCGTTTACTAGAATAGACTGATTCAAACTCTCTGAGTAAACGTTCATACAAAACATTGTACTGATTATCAGATGATATAACTACTTTGTTTGGAGTGGTTTTTGAGGTAGTTACATAACTGAGAAACTTGCTGGGGCAATTCTGTATGTAGCCAATGGGAGTTTTTTCTCCATACAAAAGGGCCAGAGTTTCCTCAATGGAGTCATGGTTGAATTGGTAACAAACTCTTTGTTTGTCGTTAGGCTCTTTTTTCACCAGCAAACCCAACAGACTATCTAACGAATCCTTAACAAATTCTATTTTCCTCCCCTTAGACTTACTGTGAACAACAAGCTCAGCTGTTGAGGTTACTTTTACTACATCATTAGCAAATGCTGCTTCTAATAAATGTTCATCAATATTTTCATTGTTAGAGTCTAAATCATCTTTCATGACTTTGCCTCCGTTAAGGAACAGATACATCAGACCATAACATTTTCCGTCTTCCAATTTAGATAATGAAGATTTCAGAAAATGAAATGGTCTTTTAAAAAATTTGACCCTCTCCGTCTGCAAAGCAGGTGAATCTCTGAACAACCTACAGCATTGGGGAAACCCAATGTCGGGAGCACACTTGACAATTTCCTTCTCTTCATTATCTTTCCACGAGTCAAATTTATCTTTTGGTTTGTACAACCTTAACAATTCCAGTTTTTCTTCTGCATCTATGTTAAGGTCAACAATGTTTTGTTCAGTAAAAACTTTTTCCAAGCAAGAACTAGTTAAAGAATTAAAAATTCCTCTGCGAATTGTAATGATCAGAAAATTGCCCTCTGTGTGCTCATTTCCACAAAGTTTTGATTCTATGACAGATTCTACTCTTTTCTCCCATTCTTCCACATCTTGTTTACACAAAACATTCTTTCCAAAGATATCATCTAAATAAATAACTAATTCTGACTTTGGGGCCACCAAATCCAAGTCTTTGATATCATGCAGTTCTAGTGGCTGTCGACGTTGTTGTCCCTCCACATCATGGCACAGCCAACGGAGAAGTTCAAGGGCAATGGATGTCTTCCCGTCTCCACTGTTCCCTTTAATTACGACAACGCTGTTCTTCATCAACCTCTTGCAAGCATCGGAGAAACTTTTGGTAGGAGTGTACTTGTATTCTTTTTCTTTCATTATCCTGGCAGTGGTTGTTTCTAAACATAATTAATATGTGGTATTGAGGGCACATATCAGTATAAAAGAGCAACATTTTTGAGTATTAAAGGGTTTGAAATCAAACAGTACAGATTTCTATATGAAATCTTGGGAGGACTGTTATGTGACAATCTACATTAAAACAAAATTTCTACATAAAACAAGAGGCCCTCTGGGCTTCTATTGTTCACCTGGATATCTAAGCAATCATGGCACATTATCCTCCAAATGAGATCCAAGGGAATATGCCAGACCCCAAGGCCAATCCTTGTAGCATATCTGCAATTTTATGTATGGTTATGGAGTGGGGATCTTAACAGTTTCCAAGCTGTGATTCAGAAACTAGGTCTCTAGGGTTGTGGCCAGACCCGAGGATCAAATCTAATATCATGAATGCATTCGTCTCTTTTTGCCAAGTATTTGTAATTATAGTTTTAGGGTGGGGATCTCAACCGTTTCAAAGTTATGACCCAGGGGTAAAGTCTGCAAGGGTGGGGCAGACCCTGGGGTCAATTCTAATATCATGACTGCATTTGTCTCTGTATGCCCAACAATTGTATATATAGTTTTTGGGTGGGGATTTTAACCATTTCGAAGTTATGACCAATGGGTTTAGTCTCCAAGGGTGGGGCAGACCCCAATGCCATCCTGGAAGCATATGTGCATTCATCTCTTTACTCAGCAATTGTATATATGGTTATAGGGTGGGGATCTCAACTGCTTCCAAGCTGTGAAGAATAAACTAGGTCCCTACGGGTTCAGTCAGGTCCGAGGGTCTATTCTAATATCATGATTGCATTCGTCTCTTTATGCCCAGCATTTGTATATGTAGTTCTAGGGTGGGGACCTCAACTACTGTTTCAAAGTTATGACCCAGGGACTATGTCTCCAAGGGTGGGGCAGACCCAAGAGCCATACTGGAAGCAAATGTGCATTCTTCTCTTTATACTCAGCAATTGTATATATATCCCTGTCTCCCATGAATGCTTTTCATTAAATATGATTGATATCCAGTGCATAGTTCTACAGAAGAAGTCGTTTGTAGCAATATAGCAAATTTGCCCACTTTTGGCCCTGCCCCTCAGCACCCTGGGGGGTCAGCCCCACCATTTGTACAATTTTGAATCTCCACTACCTAGGGATGCTCCCAGTCAAATATGGCTGATATCCATCTCTTTGTTCCAGAGAGGAAGTCCCTTAAAGCAATAAAGCAAAATTGCCCCATTTCGCCCCGCCCCTCAGCGCCCTGGGGGGTCGGCCAAACCATTTGTACAATTTTGAATCCTCACCACCTAGGGATGCTTCCAGTCAAATTTAGTCAAATTCCAATCAGTGGTTAAGAAGAAGAAGAAGTCGTTTGAAGAAATTGTTGACGTACGGACGACGGACGCCACGGTATTGGCATATGCTCAATAAATCAATAGGTTCCTTCTCCTAACAGAAAATTGAAGAAATTTTCTGAAAATACTTTGTGTTTGCTGAAAAATATTTAAAACGTATATGTATCGCTCACCTGAATATGTTTAAAATAATTGGTATGAAGTAAAGATATAGCACTCCATGGTAGATATGTAAGTACATATGGAATTTCAGAAAGATCCATACAGTACTTGAGATATAGCGAGAACAAACTTCAAACAGAGCCCCACCCCTATGCTCCTAGGGGGGTCATACTCACCGTTTATACAAAATTGAGTCCCCTTGGCAAAAGGATGCTCCAGACTAAATAAGGATTAAATTCCTTAATCCTGATGGTCGAAGAAGGATTTTAAAGGTTTTACCTGTATATTTCTCCTATTGGGCCCCGCCCTTCTGTCCCCTGGGAGACCACACCCACTGCTTATACAAAATTGAGTCCCTTTGGCCCAAGGATGCTCCAGACTAAATTAGGATAAAATCCCTTAATCCCTATGGTAGAAGAAGGATTTTAAAGGTTTTACCACTATTTCCCATATTGGGCCCTGCTTCCCTGCCTCCAGGGAGGTTAGACACACTGTTTATACAAAATTGGTTCCCCTTTACCGAAGAATACTTCATACCATATTTGGACAAAATCCTGTCAGAAGAAGGTATTTGAAGAATTTGCTACGTTTCCCCTATTGGTCTCCGCCCTTCTGCCCCCAGGGGGGCCACATTCATTGTTTATACAAAATTGAGTCCCTTTAGCCCAAGATCCTCCAGACTAAATAAGGATAAAATATCTTCATCTCTATGCTAGGCATCTACTTGCCCAACATCAGAACCCTGAACCTTTCATTTCTCAAGAAGAAGTTCTTTGATAAATAATGTTGTTGACAGACAACAGATTCTGCACCATACCATAAGCTCCCAGGCACTACATGTCAGTTGAGTTAATGACACTATCATAACAATAACAAAACACAATCCATCAGTTAGCCACAATGATAACTTGACGTATCAAGTTTAATATGGCCTTGATGAATGATTACCAACTACTACATGTACTACATTTACTAGTACAATACTACATGAGCAGNACTATTACACTACTACACCCACAACTACTACATGTACTACATCTATTACACTACTACACCCACAACTACTACATGTACTACATCAACTATTACACTACTGGACCAACAACTACTACATGTACTGCATCAACTATTACACTACTACACCCACAACTACTACATGTACTACATCTATTACACTACTACACCCACAACTACTACATGTACTACATCAACTATTACACTACTACACCAACAACTACTACATGTACTGCATCAACTATTACACTACTACACCCACAACTACTACATGTAATACATCAACTATTACACTAATACACCACCAACTAATGTACTACATCAACTATTACACTACTACACCAACAACTTCTACATATACTATATCAACTATTAAACTATA
>NW_018408170.1:328775-358342 GCF_002113885.1 Mizuhopecten yessoensis | reverse complement strand
ACTATTACACTAATACACCACCAACTACTGTACTACATCAACTATGACACTACTACACCAACAACCTACTACATGTACTGCATAAAATATTACAATACTACATCAACAACATGAATTGTTAATGTAAAATACAGGTTCAATTATTTCACACACTCTTAAATATCTAAACATTGACATTTGAAACATTTCCTCAGTTCCTGTCCGTCAACAGGTTTCGTTCCTATTCAAGGTATGCTGTATCTATCTGCCATCAAGCAAACATCTTCATGTCCAACCCCACTCAGCAAACTCACCTATCAAAGCTGACAACTTGGGATCCCTGCCTGTAAAATACAAGGATCCATGTCATTAGATACTTTACAAAGGAACCATTCAAAAAAAGGACAGACAACAAAGAGATCCCTGTGGGATCTTGGTGCCAAACATCAGATGATCTTCGTTAGTTCTATCTATATGTAAGTTAAGTCTCTTCACTTCTGTTGTGGTAAATTTTGATTAATATCAAATTCAAAGTTATGTCACCGTTTACTTGGTAAATAGCTATATGCGACAAATCTGTACTGTCACAACCCAATATTGCTGCCAAATCAGTCTCATAATAAAACACATACAGCTATGTACAAGGGGAGCCACAAGAGGCCCAAGTGTCAAGTGCCCATGTGTTACAAAACACGCACAGAAGAATAGGACAACCTCAAATCTGACTGATTGGGTTAGTCTAATATTTTGAGGGAAATCAGGTTTTGCAACTCACAAATATGGTTCAACCCTACAAATAGACCAACTTCATTCAAATCCGGCTGATCGGGTTAGTCCAATGTTCTACTAAGTTAGTTTTACAGTTCTTTTCATATGTTAATGTATTGGTCCTGTCAATCTATTCTGTGCTTACAATAGACTCTACTGCAATGTACAGTATTTCATTAATGTATTGAAAATACTTTAAATTCACACAGTCAAAATCGATATCAATATGTGTTGAATCAATACAATTTAAATGTCTCCATGAAAAAACGTCACTAGTGTTTATCTAGTGTATGTAATAACCAAGTCACAGAATCTATATTGCGAGATAGAACCCCTGGCATTGACCAGAGTGACCACGACACCGCATGGAAGCAATGAGTCAGTTTGTAAACCTCATCAGGGTCCTCCGCCACTATTTCTGTAAGGCAATCCTCAGCTAGTCCAACATTTGAAGCTCTCCATTCATAGGAAGTACACAACTGCAAGATGACAGAGGGTAGCTGTCCTATCCGTAAATTTTTTTGCTGCAATCAACCTAGTAGTTTAGAAAGAACTGTTCGGACAAGGACTTTTCAACAAAGGGCCATAACTCCATAAAAAAGGGTTAGAATGAAAACAAGAGGCCCAATGGGCCTGCATCGCTCACCTGGTATAAATCTCACACTTGTAACCTTAAAAGTGATCTAAAATAAAGCTACAGGCAAAACATCAGTATTTATGATTAAAATTCATTCAAAAGACCCTGTTATTTTTTTTTAAACATTTCATCCCTGTGATTGAAAGTCGAACAAATTTTACAGCCTTTCATCTCAGGATGCAACTTGCAAAGTATCAACATCCTGGGACCCATGGTTATTCAGAAGAGGTCGTTTAAAGATTTTAAACAAGTTTGACCCCTGTGACCTTGCATATGGGTGAAGGTCATTCATTTTAACAAACTTTGGAGCCCTTCATCTCAGCATGATAAATGATAAATATCAACATCCTGAGCCTTTTGGTTATTCAGAAGAAGTTGTTTAAATATATTGAACATATTTGCTTCTTGTGACTTTGAATATGATTCAAGTTCATACGTTTGAACAAACTTGGTAGCACTTCATCTCAGCATGCTACTGACTAAATATCATCACCCTGGGCATTTTGGTTATTCAGAGGAAGTTGTTTAAAGTTTTTAACATATTTTACCCCTGTGACCTTGAATATGGGTGAAGGTCATTCATTTGAACAAACTTTGTAGCCCTTCATCTCAGCATGAAATTGGCCAAATATCATCACCCTGGACATTTTGGTTTTTGAGAAGAAGTTGTTAAATGTTTTTAACATATTTGACCCCTCTGACCTTGAATATGGGTGAAGGTCATTCATTTGAACAAACTTTGTAGACCTTCATCTCAGCATGCTACTGGCCAAATATCATCACCCTGGGCATTTTGGTTTTTGAGGAGAAGTTGTTTAAAGTTTTTAAAATATTTGACCCATGTGACCTTGAATATCGGTGAAGGTCATTCATTTGAACAAACCTTTGTAGCCCTTCGTCTCAGCATGCTACTGGCCAAATATCATCACCCTGGGCATTTTGGTTATTCAGAAGAAGTTGTCTTAAGGCTTTATAAAACAATTGACCCCTGTGACCTTGAATATAATTGAAGGTCATCCATTTGAGCAAACTTGGTAGTCCTTCACCCAAGCATGTTACTGGCCAAACATCATTTCCCTGGGCAGTTTGGTTATCGAGGAGAAGTTGTTTAAAGTTTTTAACATATTTGACCCATGTGACCTTGAATATGGGTTAAGGTCATTCATTTTAACAAACTTTGTAGCACTTTGTCTCAGCATGCTACTGGCCAAATATCATCACCCTGGGCGTTTTGGTTAGTCAGAACAAGTTGTTTAAAGATTTTAATATATTTGACGCCTGTGACCTTGAAAATGGGTGAAGGTCTTTAATTTGAACAAACTTTGTAGACCTTCATCTCAGCATGCTACAGGCCAAATGTCATCACCCTGGGCCTTTTGGTTATTCAGAAGAAGTTGTTGAAAGATTTTAATATATTTGACGCCTGTGACCTTGAAAATGGTTGAATGTCCTTAATTTGAACAAACTTTGTAGCACTTCGTCTCAGCATGCTACTGGCCAAATATCATCACCCTGGGCGTTTTGGTTAGTCAGAACAAGTTGTTTAAAGATTTTAATATATTTGACCCCTGTGACCTAGAATATAGGTGAACTATGTCATTCATTTGAACAAGCCGTTGTAGGCCTTCGTCTCAGCATGCTACTGGCCAATTATCATCACCCATGGCATTTTGGTTATTCAGAAGCTTCATCTCAGCATGATAAATGATAAATATCAACATCCTGAGCCTTTTGGTTATTCAGAAGCTTCATCTCAGCATGATAAATGATAAATATCAACATCCTGAGCCTTTTGGTTATTCAGAAGCTTCATCTCAGCATGATAAATGATAAATATCAACATCCTGAGCCTTTTGGTTATTCAGAAGAAGTTGTCTTAAGGCTTTATAAAACAATTGACCCCTGTGACCTTTAATATCGGTGAACTAGGCCATTCATTTGAACAAACTTTGTAGCCCTTCATCTCAGCTAGCTACTGGCCAAATATCATAACCCTGGGCATTTTGGTTTTTGAGGAGAAGTTGTTAAATGTTTTTAACATATTTGACCCTTGTGACCTTGAAAATGGGTGAAGGTCTTTAATTTGAACAAACTTTGTAGCACTTCGTCTCAGCATGCTACTGGCCAAATTTCATCACCCTGGGCATTTTGGTTATTCAGAAGCTTCATCTCAGCATGATAAATGATAAATATCAACATCCTGAGCCTTTTGGTTATTCAGAAGAAGTTGCTTCAAGGTTTTTTAAGACAATTGACCCCTGTGACCTTGAAGATCGGTGAACTAGGTCATTCATTTGAACACTCTTTGTCGGCCATCATCACAGCATGCTACTGTCCAAATATCATCACCCTGGGCAGCTTGGTTTTTGAGAAGAAGTTACTTAAAGTTTTTAACATATTTGTCCCATGTGACCTTGAATATGGGTTAAGCTCATTCATTTTAACAAACCTTTGTATCCATTTGTCTCATCATGTTACTGGCCAAATATCATAACCCTGGGCATTTTGGTTATTGAGAAGTTGTTTAAAGTTTTGAACATATTTGACCCCTGTTACCTTGAATATGGGTGAAGGTCATTCATTTGAACACTCTTTGTCGGCCATCATCACAGCATGCTACTGTCCAAATATCATCACCCTGGGCCAAATATCATTGACCCCTGTGACCTTTAATATCGGTGAACTAGGCCATTCATTTGAACAAACTTGGTTGCCTTTCATCCAAGCATACTTCTGGCTATATATCACCATCCTGGAGCATGCTACTGGCCAAATGTCATCACCCTGGTCAGTTTGGTTTTTGAGAAGTTGTTTAAACTTTTTAAGATATTTTACCCATGTGACCTTGAACATGGGTTAAGGTCATTCATTTTAACAAACCTTTGTATCCATTTGTCTCATCATGTTACTGGCCAAATATCATCTCCCTGGGCCAAATATCATCACCATGGGCAGTTTGGTTTTTGAGAAGTTGTTTAAAGTTTTCAACATATTTGACCCCTGTTACCTTGAATATGGGTGAAGGTCATTCATTTGAAAAAACTTTGTAGCCCATCATCTCAGCATGCTACGGGCCAAATATCATCACCCATGGCATTTTGGTTTTTGAGGAGAAGTTGTTAAATGTTTTTAACATATTTGACCCATGTGCCCTTGAATATGGGTTAAGCTCATTCATTTTAACAAACCTTTGTATCCATTTGTCTCATCATGTTACTGGCCAAATATCATAACCCTGGGCATTTTGGTTATTGAGAAGTTGTTTAAAGTTTTTAACATATTCATTCATTTTAACAAACCTTTGTATCCATTTGTCTCATCATGTTACTGGCCAAATATCATAACCCTGGGCATTTTGGTTTTTGAGGAGAAGTTGTTAAATGTTTTTAACATATTTGACCCCTGTGACCTTGAAAATGGTTGAAGGTCCTTAATTTGAACAAACTTTGTAGCACTTTATCTCAGCATGCTACTGGCCAAATATCATCACCCTGGGCCAAATATCATCACCCTGGGCAGTTTGTTATTGACAAGAAGTTGGTTTAAAGTTTTCAACATATTTGACCCCTGTTACCTTGAATATGGGTTAAGGTCATTCATTTTAACAAACTTTGTAGCACTTCGTCTCAGCATGCTACTGGCCAAATATCATCACCCATGGCATTTTGGTTATTGACAAGAAGTTGTTTAAAATTTTCAACATATTTGACCCCTGTGACCTTGAATATCGGTGAACTAGGTCATTCATTTGAACAAACTTTGTAGCCCATCATCTCAGCATGCTACTGGCCAAATGTCATCACCCTGGGCATTTTGGTTATTCAGAAGAAGTTGTTTCAAGGTTTTTTAAGACAATTGACCCCTGTGACCTTGAATATAATTGAAGGTCATTCATTTGAACAAACTTGGTAGCCCTTTACCTAAGCATGCTACTGGCCAAATATCATCTACTTGGGCAGTTTGGTTATCGAAAAGAAGATTTTTAAAGTTTTTAACATATTTGACCCCTGTGACCTTGAAAATGGGTGAAGGTCCTTAATTTGAACAAACTTTGTACACCTTTATCTCAGCATACTACTGGCCAAATATCATCACCCTGGGCAATTTGGTTATTCAGAAGAAGTTGTTTAAAGATTTTAATATATTTGACCCCTGTGACCTTGAAAATGGGTGAAGGTCATTCATTTGAACAAACTTTGTAGCACTTCATCTCAGCATGCTACTGGCCAAATATCATCACCCTGGGCAGTTTGGTTTTTGAGAAGTTGTTTAAACTTTTTAAGATATTTTACCCATGTGACCTTGAATATAGGTGAAGGTCATTCATTTGAACAAACTTTGTAGCCCATCATCTCAGCATACTACTAGCCAAATATAATTTACCCTGGGCATTTTGGTTATTCAGAAGAAGTTGTTTTAAGGTTTTTTAAAACAATTGACCCCTGTGACCTTGAATATAATTGAAGGTCACCCATTAGAGCAAACTTTGTAGCCCTTCACCCAAGCATGTTACTGGCCAAATATCACCTCCCTGGGCAGTTTGGTTATCGACAAGAAGATTTTTAAAGTTTTTAACATATTTGACCCCTATGACCTTGAAAATGGGTGAATGTCATCCCAGTTTGCTTCTTGCCAAATAACGACAACCTAGGCCTTTCGGTTATTAAGAAGAAGGTGTTTAAAGTAGAATATTGATGCCGGACGCCGCCCGCCGGCCGGCCGGACGACGGACGCCGCGCCACGGCATAAGTTCACTTGGCACTTCGTGATCTTGAAAAAAGCCAAAGGTCATTCATTTGAACAAACTTGGTAGCCCTTCACCTAAGCATGCTACTTGCCAAATATCATCTACTTGGGCAGTTTGGTTATCGACAAGAAGATTTTTAAAGTTTTTAACATATTTGACCCCTGTGACCTTGAAAATGGGTGAAGGTCATCCCAGTTTGCTTCTTGCCAAATATCGACAACCTAGGCCTTTCGGTTATTAAGAAGAAGGTGTTTAAAGTAAAATATTGATGCCGGACGCCGGCCGCCGGCCGGCCGGACGACGGACGCCGCGCCACGGCATAAGCTCACTTGGCACTTCGTGATCTTGAAAAAAGCCAAAGGTCATTCATTTGAACAAACATGATAGCCCTTCATCCCAGCATGCCACTTGCCAAATATCATTATCCTGGTCTAGGACTCTTGATTATTCAGAAAAAGTTAAAAGTTGACGTCGGACGGATGACGCACCATTGCATAAGCTCTCTGGGACCAAATTTGGATGAAATCCCTTAATTCCTGTGGTAGAAGAAGGATTTAAGAAGTTTTACGTCTATTTCCCCTATTAGGCCCCATCCACTGCCCCCAGGGAGCCACACCCACTGTTTATACAAAGCTGAGTCCCTTTGGTTCAAGAGTGCTCCAGACATAATTGGGATAAAATCCCTTAATCCATAATTAGGTAGAAGAATTTTAGAGGTTAACCTCCATTTCCCTTATTGGGTCCCAACCCTCTGCCTCCAGGGAGGGGGCACTCCCACCATTTATACAAAATTTAATTGACCTTGGTCAAAGGATTCTCCAGACCAAGTTAGGATAAAATCCATGAATCCCTGTGATAGAAGAAGGATTTTAAAGGTTACCTCCCTGATCAATAACTTTTAAAAATCTTAGATCATATATATATATATATATATATATATATATCATTGTGGACATTCTATGTTTAAGTACACATAATTGATCTCCCTTAAAAACACACAAAACAATAAAATATCATTGTTGGCATTCTATATTTAAGATCTCCTCTCAAACACACAAACAATATATATCATTGTGGACATTCTATGCTTAAAGCTGACAGTGCAAGTTTAAAGTTTTCAATTGAGATTTAAAAAAAGTTATATATTTTTTTTCTTCTGTTTATGAGATCTTCCCGAGTGACAATCTCTTCCGGCTGTTGTATCTAAGGAAGCGGCGACATTTCAGAATGTACTTGCTTGGTAACAAGTATGATTTTATGGGTATAACAAGAGGCCCAGAGGGCCTGTATTGCTCACCTGGATAATAAAGCAACCATGAGAAAATATTTTTTATTACAAAACTGTAAGACATAAATGCCCCCGCTGCCATGTGAAATTAGTTTCAGGTTTCTATAAAAAGTGACAACCACTTTGATCTTGATACCCTGAAACATGCACACACAAGTTACTACACTTAACCCTTTCACCCCTAGGTAACTTTAGTATACTCTACCATACATTGATCTGGATGAGTCCATTATGGTCTACAGTGGTGAAAGGGTTAAAGTTGATAAGTTGATTTTATTTTAATATTCATATGTTTTTTTTCTGTATGTTATTACCATCCTGAAACACAACGATGTCCGAAGTATACTCATACTTGACCTTTGTATAAAGTTTGACCAAAATCTGTCAAAGAATGAAGTTGCTAAGTGTTTACATTGAATCGGGACGGGACGCGATGCGACGAGATGCGACGGGTGCTTACATTGAATCGGGACGGGACGGGACAGGACAGGACAGACATGGGCAACACGATATTATGGTGGGGCATAAAAATCCCTCCAATGGTACTGAAGAAGAATAATTTTAAAGATTCAAACCTCAAATTCCCTTTTTGGGCCCCACAACTCTGCACCCAGAGGGGCCACACCCTCTGTTTATACAAAATGTAGTCCCCGTTGCCAAAGGATTCTCCAGGCCAAATTTGGATAAAAGTCTGCCAATGTTACAGAAGAAGTAAGATTTTGAAGATTCCAAATCTCCGTTTCATCCCTGCCCCTTCATACCCAAAGGGGCCACACTCATCTTTTTTACAAAATTAAGTCCCCTTGGCAAAAATATGATCCAGGCAAAATGTGGATAAAATCCCTTCATCCCTACATTAAGAGAAGGATTTTTAAAGTTTTCCCTCTATTTCCCTTATTAGGCCCCACTCTGCTGCCCCAAGGGGGGCCACACCCATCATTAATACAAAATTGACTCTCCTTGGCTTAAGGATGCTTCTGACCGAATTGGGATGAAATCCCTTCATCTCCATGGTAGAAGAAGGATTTTAAAGGTATTACCTCTATTTCCCCCTATTCGGCCTCAACATCTGCCCCTAGGGGGACCTCACCTAACGTTAATACAAAATTGAGTCCACTTGCAAGAAGGGTGCTCTAGAACTAATTGGGATAAAATCCCTTCATCCGTATGGTAGGAGAAGGATTTCTCTCTATTTCTCATATTGTGCCAGCCCCTGCAATCCCAGGGGGTCCAAACCCCACGTTTATACAAAATTGAGAGTCCTTTGCACAAAGATGTTCCAGACCAAATTTGGATAAAATCCCTTAATCTTTATGGTAGAAGAAGGATTCTAAAGGTTTACCTCTATTTCCCTATTCAGCCCCTCCCCTTGGTCTAAGATGCTTCGGACCAAATTAGGATAAAATCCCTTCGGCAGAAGAAGGATTTTTAAGGTTTACCTATATTTTTCCTATTCTGCCCCGCAACTCTTCCCCAGGGGGTCCACACCCACTGTTTATACAAAATTGAGTCCCCTTGGCCTAAGGATGTTCCAGACCAAATTTAGTCCAAATCTACAGGGCCGTTCAGGACAAGTAGCGTTTTAAAGGAAAAGTTGAGGGGTGGACGACGAATGAAGGACGCAGAGTCGTGGCATAAGCTCGCTTGCCCTTCGGGCAGGTGAGCTAAAAAGACAATGTTAAAACATACCCTGTAGGTCAACCATATCTGTTTGCATGGCGTCCTGTTTGACATACATATCAGCCATATTGCCTGAAAAGACAGATAAGAATATTATTATAGATACAATTAATGATTTTTTCACTCAGTAAAAATTAGCTCTATAATTCTTTAAAAGGGCTTTGATGTATTTGCAATGTTTTTCAATGAAACAACAGAGAAAACTACATCATTTAACCAAAGTACACAGTCTGAAAGTACTGTAAATGTTAATTGTGTATGGCACAAAAAAACGCTTCATATCGAATTACCAGTAGTTCACTGACGAGGCTATGATATACAATGTACATGTAAATAGATGAAATGTTGGGACACATGGTTTAACTGTGCTTTAATGAAGGAAAAATTCGTTTTACTAAGTAAAATGACAGTAAAAACATTGATGGATTCAAGAGAAAAGAAATTATTCATAAACTCTGGGCAAGATTGTGGTCCTTTTGATATATATACATAGCATGTATAATGTATATGGTTATACTTGTGTAGAAGGAAGATGAACACAAGGGTTGAAATTAACAAATGAATGTAAATACGTACCCTGTAGGTCAGCCACATCTGTTTGCATGGCGTCCTGTTTGACAGACATACCAGCCATATCTGTTTGCATGGCGTCCTGTTTGACAGACATACCAGCCATATCTGTTTGCATGGCGTCCTGTTTGACAGACATACCAGCCATATCTGTTTGCATGGCGTCCTGTTTGACAGACATACCAGCCATATCTGTTTGCATGGCGTCCTGTTTGACAGACATACCAGCCATATCTGTTTGCATGGCGTCCTGTTTGACAGACATACCAGCCATATCTGTTTGCATGGCGTCCTGTTTGACAGACATACCAGCCATATCTGTTTGCATGGCGTCCTNCTTTCCTACTTAGAAGCAAATACATCTAAACTATGTGCTTCAATGAAGGAAAACATATGTTTTACTAAATTAAATGACAGTGAGGACATTGCTGGAATCAATATAAAATAATTATTAAAAATCTCTGGGCTAAATTGGGGATTTTTTATTTATTTGGTTACAATATATATACTAGCGGAAAAAAGAAACTGTGCATGCCTAAAATGAGTATGATGTAGAACAACAAGGTTTTCAGGGACAATCTATTTGTTATTTATTAACAGTTGCATTCCATTTCCCAAGTTATGGAATCAATAAGTTCCGCTCAGGAGTGACGTAAACACAGCAGGGGTCAATACTGAGGTCACAAAGTTAATACCTCGTATGTCCACTGTTTGCCTGAATGCAAGCCTGGCAACGTCGACGCATGGAGCCTATCAGACGGTTCAAGAATGCTTGTGGGATGGCATTCCAGATCTGTACCAACGCTGCTGCCGAATTAGCCAACGTCACCGGTTGATTAGGAAATGCCCGTAATCTGCGCTTGATTTAATCCCAGACGTGTTCAATGGGCAACAGATCGGGGGATACAGCAGGCCAGGGCAACACGTCAACGTTCTGCTGGACCAGAAAGTCCATAGCGACACGAACTGTGTGTGGCCTGGCGTTGTCCTGTTGAAGCGTAATGTGACGTTGCTGCCCTTGCACGAATGGAACGACGTGGGTTCGGAGGATCTCGTCACGGTAACGTAGCGCGCTCAAATTCCCGTTAACAACCACCAGAGACGTTCTCCCGTTGGCTGTGATGCCGCCCCAAATCATAACGCTGCATCCGCCGAAAGAACGTCGTTGTTCCACACACGCGTCACGGAAACGTTGTTCAATGCGACGATACACTCTGGAACGGCCCTCACTTCTATCCAGGTGGACTCGCAACTCGTCTGTACACAAAATGCCTGGCCAATCCCGTCGAGTAAATCGCAGATGCCTTCTGCACCAGTCCAGACGTGCTACCCAATAACGTGACAGAAGAACTGGGCGGATTGCAGGACGTCGCCGACGGATAGCTCGTTCACGTAATCGGTTCCATACAGTTCTCAGGCTTATATATTGGTAGCAACCCAGGGATTGTCTGGCAGTCAAAATTGCCGTTTGGAAGCGATTTCTCAAATGGACAAGCCAAATATGGTTGTCCTGTTGACGTGACGTCACACGTGGACGTCCCCACGAGGTCGATCGCCGACGTGACCAAACTGTTGATGTCGTCTCCACAAATCCCGGATTGTGTTTCGATGGACATGAAAACATGTAGAGACAACGGCTTGGCCCATACCAGCTTGAAGCATACCAATAATCTGGAGGCGGTCATTTTCATTAAGCCTCGGTATAGTATTAATCACAAATTAAAACGTTATAATGCTGTTGTTACTGTTCACTGGTCTCAGCAGAGTGACCCTACAGTTGAAAAATAAACTTTCATTGTCGAATTGGATGGCTGGACGAGAGAAACATGCAAACTGGTCAACGCCTATAGAGAGTAAACTGCACCGGAAAAAACGGCCAATGACACACGGATAGTGTGTATGTGTCATACTCGGTCATGTGTGTGAATTTTCATGTATATATGCACAGTTTCTTTTTTCGGCTAGTATATGTAGAGCTATTGCAAAAAGAAGTTTAACATGATGGTTGTAATAATATATGGTTATACTATGGTTGAAATAATATATGGTTATACTATTGTAAAAGGAAGTTGAACATGATGCTTGTAATAATATATGGTTATACTATTGTAAAAGGAAGTTGAACATGATGGTTGAATATATGGTTATACTATTGTAAAAGGGAGTTTAAGATGATTGTTAAAATAGACAATGTAAAAACATACCCTGTAAGTCAACTATATCTGTTTCCATAGCGTCCTGTTTGACAGACATACCAACCATTTCACCTGAAGAGACAGATAATACTTTATTAAACAATTCAGTACTTTCTTACGAGTAAAATGAAGCTCTAAATCCTTTAAAAGAGATTGATTTATTTGCATTACACTTTGACCAAATCACTGAGGAACTCTGCATCACTTAACCAAAGTAAAGCATAAATCACCACTCTTTATCAAATTGAGAGATGACCTTTTAGCTTGTAGTACACCGAACAAGACAGGGTTATACTTGTGAATAGATAAAATGTTGGGAGATGTGGTTTCATGTGGTGTTCAAATATATGAATTCGTCAAGTTCTCAATATATACAGACGGATCTGCATGCAGGTAGAAGTTTAATATTTTAAATACCATTTTGTCTATATATGTGTACATAGTTCCAGTTTCCTGAAGTAGGTAGAGTTGACACCATTATACGATATCACAGTAATTTCTTCAGAGGAAAAAAAGCCAGCTGATTACTTCTTGCTTCGTTTATATTGGTTTGGGTGAAACATAGCTAGCTAATTCTTACCTCCATGATAATGTTTTAGGGTTTGGAAACTATGACTAGCTGATTCATTCCCACCTCCCCAATATTGGACTTTAGGTGAAACAATTGCCTAGCTCCACCCATTATAGAACATGTTATATCTACATGCTTAAATAGTATAAAGTGGTAAGAACTACATGTAATTACCTTTGAGGTTACCCATGTCTGCTGTAATCACATCTTGTCTGTCTTTGACGTCACTGATCTCCCCTAAAACACACAAACAAACAAATATCATTGTGGACATTCTATGTTAAAGTACACGTCATGGATCTCCCCTAAAACACACCAACTATATATCATTATGGAAATGAAGTTGTATGTAAACACAAGAGGCATAGAAGGGCCTGTATTGCTCACCTGTTTGTTTTGTTACATGGCCACTGTGACCTTGAAAGTCGGACAAGGTCATTTTCATTCGCAAACTTAGTCGGGCTTTATCATTGGATGCTACTGGTCAAATATCATGACTCTAGGCCTTTCAGATCTTCAGAAGAAGTCATTTGAATATTTAGACCTATTTGACCCCTGTGACCTTGAAAGTAGGTCAAGGTCATTTTCGTTCGCAAACATTGTTTCGTTCGCCAAGTTTTCTACAATTACCAGTAACTCAAACTACCTGTATGTACAGGAAAATTAGTATTTTGAAAAGAGAGAATGTAATAATACAAACAAGAAACTGTATCGCTCACCTGAATATTTAAGCAGTCATAGCAAATTATTCTCCTGTGATATGATACTGTACTACAAATATTTCACTCGCAAAATATTATTATATGTTTCTATGCTTTTTTTTTCATTTTCCTTCTCAAAATTTGTTGGCTCTGTCTCAAAAAGCTACAATGTACTAGCCTAATCTTATGCATCCATACCTTTTGGTTCAGAACAAGTCATTTGATATGTTTTTGACCTCTGTGACCACCAACCAAATTTTATGATTCTATGCCTTTCAAATATTCATCAGAAGTGTTTGACATATTTGACGCCATTGACCTTGAAAGACAGTCAAGGTGATTTTCACTCGCAAACTTTATCAGGCTCCATCCCAGGAAGTCATGAGACAAAAAAGAAGATTCTATACCTTTCAGTTCTTCAGGAGAAGTTGTTTGAAGTGTTTGACATATTTGACGCCAGTGACCTTGAAAGAAGGTCAATGTCATTTTCATTCACTATCTTATCAAGCTCCATCACAAGAAGTTACTAGCCATAACTTTGTATACATGTTAATTATACAAAGTCTGAGACTAAACTTGAACGTGAGCAAAACGTGTGAATAATTAATCAGCATACTGATTAGTCAATATCTAAACTTTAGTTTCTGTAAAAATAAACATATTTGACTAAATTATAGTGGGGACACCATTGACCAATCAGATAGCAGTACCTTAATAAATTATGCGCAGATTAATCTCACTTTTATACTTTTTTGATTACATGATATAAATATTGACCAAGTTTCATCAGAATCTGGTCATATTTGATGCAGTTTTTGTGCAGAAACTGTCAACCAGTCAGAGCTCAGTATGCTTATTAATTATGCACAGGTTTTGCTCTACTTTGAACTTTGACGCGGTCTTAATATATATGCATACCAAACATCATTAAAATAGAACGATTTTTTTCAGCCAGTTATGTTGACCGACTGACGGACGGACAGACAGACAGACAGACAGACTGACAGTCGTTTCCCATACCATAATATGTCCCATCAAAAACTTTTACAGGCATATAAAAAGCATTTTTCATTTTTTTAAAAGCTATTCAAAACATTTTTCTATCTTCAAAGTACCGGTAAAAAAATATATATATAATTACTGATTTCATATCGATTCATTATAATTGTAATGGATATTATTTATCATGTAAATATTATCAGCCTTTGTGTACAATTACCTTCGATCTGTGCTATAAGTGTTATAAAATTCTTTTCTGTACTGGGGTCCATCCTCATGGTAAGTATATTATCCACGGCCAACACAAACGACCCTGTATTCAGTTCACTGTTTTGTATTTCCTCCACACTTTGGCGGATGATGTCCCACCTTGCCTGAAACTCTCCATCAGAAAGGGAGGCATTGGGTGCATGTGCATATGCCTCATTGCGCTGCTCACGAAGACGGTCGATGTTTGCTGACAGTGATCTGTCTGCTTTAACCGGTACCTTCCCCCAACCATTCTGATGAGGTGAAATATTTCCAAGGTTTCTAAGTAGGATGTAAAGAAGTGATGTGTCCAAATCCTTCACAGAACCTTGAAACAGCCCACCCTGAGGATACAGAATCTTCTCTTGTTGTTTATTCAACCGGGAGAAGACCTGACCTTTCTGGTTGGTAAGTACATGAGCGAGTCCTGATGATGGCAGTCGAGCGATGAGCAAGTCTCGGAATAAGTCAGGGATGACATCAATGACCAACCTGCAAATCCGGGCAAAGTTTGTAGTTTCTTTAGAAGACTGGTATTTGGCAGCTGCCATCTTCAAAGTTGGTTTAAGGCGACATAGTAAGGCTGATGCTGGAAAATATAAAAAATGTGTCAGAATATCATAACAGACTAAGATCAAGAAGGGCAAGCATAAAAAGTGCGATACCAAGAATCTATAGGTAACACTCTTTATGCTAGACATGTATTTTTTGAAAAATGTATAAGCATGTACTTACAAATTATTAGAAGGTGAAATATATGTATGAATATGAGACAGAGTAGACAGGGAGACATGTGTGGTTACCATAGACAGGGAGACATGTGTGGTCGCCATAGACAGGGAAACATGTGTGGTCGCCATAGACAGGGAGATGTGTGGTCAACATAGACAGGGCGACATGTGTGGTCACCATAGACAGGGGGACATGTGTGGTTACCATAGACAGGGAGACATGTGTGGTCGTCATAGACAGGGAGATGTGTGGTCACCAAAGACAGGGAGACATGTGTGGTTACCATAGACAGGGAGACATGTGTGATAAACATAGACAGGAAGATGTATGTGGTCACCATAGACAGGGAGACATGTGTGGTTACCATAGACAGATAGACAGGGAGACATATGTGGTCGCCATAGACAGGGAGATGTGTGGTCGTCATAGACAGGGAGACATGTGTGGTCGCCATAGACAGGGAGATGTGTGGTCAACATAGACAGAGAGACATGTGTGGTCACCATAGACAGGGAGACTTGAGCGGTCACCATAGACAGGGAGACTTGTGTGGTCACCATAGACTGGGATATGTATGTGGTTAACATAGACAGGGAGACTTGTGTGGTCACCATAGACTGGAAGACATGTGTGTGGCTACCATAGACAGGGAGACATGTGTGGTCACCATAGACAGTGAGACATGTGTGGTTACCATAGACAGGGAGATGTATGTGGTCACCATAGACAGGGAGATGTATGTGGTCACCATAGACAGGGAGATGTATGTGGTCACCATAGACAGAAAGACATGTGTGGTTACCATAGACAGGGAGACATGTGTGATCACCATAGGCAGGGAGACATGTGTGGTCCCCTAAGACAGTAAAACATGTGTGGTTACCATAGACAGGGAGATGTATGTTGTCACCATAGACAGAAAGACGTGTGGTTACCATAGACAGGGAGATGTATGTGGTCACCATAGACAGAAAGACGGGTGGTTACCATAGACGGGGAGATGTATGTTGCCACCATAGACAGGGAGACTTGTGTGTTTACCATAGACAGGGAGATGTATGTGGTCACCATAGACAGGGAGACATATGTGGTCACCATAGACAGGGGGACATGTGTGGTTGTCATAGACAGGGTACACAGTGAGGTGTGTGGTTGTCATAGACAGGGAGACACATGTGGTCACCATAGACAGTGAGATGTATGTGGTCACTATAGACAGTGAGACTTGTGTGGTTACCATAGACAGGGGGATGAATGTGGTCACCATAGACAGGGAGACTTGTGTGTTTACCATAGACAGGATTAATTGTGTGGTCACCTAAGACAGTAAAACATGTGTGGTTAACATAGACAGGGAGATGTATGTGGTCACCATAGACAGAGAGACATGTGTGGTTACCATAGACAGGGAGATATGTGTGGTCACCATAGACAGGGAGACATGTGTGTTCACCGTAGACAGGGAGACATGTGTGGTTAACATAGACAGGGAGATATATGTGGTCACCATAGACAGTGAGACTTGTGGTAACCATAGACAGGGAGACATGTGCTGTCAACATAGACAAGGAGACATGTGCTGTCAACATAGACAGGGAGACAGGGGGACCACATTCTCCAATTAAATACATAATTGAGTCCCTTTGACCAAGATACATGAAATTTGCCTGAATTCCATTAATTCATATAGAAGTAGAAGGATTTTGAACATTTTCACCTAGGTTCCCCCTTATTGGCCCCACTCCTCTACTCCTCCATTTGTACAGAAGGAGATGAATTTCAAAGATTTATCTCAATTTCGCCGAAGATATTCCAGGTCAAATTTATTTTGTCTCAGGTGACCTAAATTCTTCCATTGTGGGCAACAGCCCCATACTGAAAAATATTTCTATTTCAAAATACGTTACCAGTCATCATAATGCATATTCCAACCTTACTTAACTCTTTACATACATAAAAAAATTTCCCCATGGGGAACCCCTGGGAAACCCACCAATCAGACGGCAGTATTCACGCACGTGATAAGACACGAAGCCATGCTTCCCACTTCATAATTCCTTCAGCCGGCCGTGTTTACGGACGTGTTTTGGTGTCTACGGGGTTCCAACTGCAACAGGCGTTGTTTGTACCCATACATATACGTATCCTTTAATACTATATAACTTTATTTTGTTTTAATTTAGCGTTTTGCTTTATTTTGCGCCGTTTTGCGACCAGGCTCCGGCCACGTGTTCGCGTTTTTGACGGTTTGTTTACTTTCGATGGAGACTCCTCCTTCTCAAAGGCGCTGTCCTTGGGGTCATTTTTTTGAGGCTTCCGACCCCCACCCTTACTGTCCTGACTGTCGGTCTTGCTCTCTGGAGCAGCCGTGTGAAATTTGCCGTGCCTGGCAGCCGACTCCTGCCGGTGGTTCTCCCCGCCCGCGAGGGCGTGCAGGTAAGTCGGGTAGGAGGGGTAGGGGTGGGGCGAGGGCTAAGGCTAGGCCTAAGCCCTCGGAGAACATCAGCGGAATTCCGACCTCTGTTGAGTCTTCCCTGGGGTTCGTTTCGGCGGTTTCGACCCGTACCGGGGCCGTTGTGAAACAGTTTGTTTCATTGGACCCGGACCTTTCTCTCACCCCCCCCTTCCGTTTTGTCGGTCGACTAGGGTGAGGGTTTGNGCTTCTGTTGGTGGCCTCCTGCCGGTCCGCTCCACTCCTGAGGGTGTCGGTGTCGGAGACCGGCCCCCGGCAGTTTTGTCTGCTCCCGGGGTTCCTTGTATCCCTGTTGTAGCCCCTGGCGTGGTGATGGCGTCTAGCACGCCGTCCACCACTGTGCAGCATTTGCTGCCCGGTCTGGTGGTAAGTGATGCCTCGGCCTCGCTTCGCTAGCCCCGGCTGGATTTTACGGTGGTGTGAGCACTGGTGTAAAAACCTATGCTTCAAGCTCTATCCCTTGTGCCTCCTCCCCAGGTTTTCCTATGGTAGGTTTAAGCGCAGCTGCGTTTGGTTTTGCCGGTGCACGCTGCTGCCCTGGTGGGGCTTGTTTTATTGGCCCTGCTGTAGGTCAGTCTTGGTGGAGTTGGTCATGTCAGCCAGGTGTGGCTTATGGCGGCGGGTGTGTAGGTGGCCCTAGGTTCCCTACCCCGCCCCCCTAAACCGGTCCTGCCTCCGGTTTCGGGCATCAGGTTGATGGCTCTGTTCCAGGGTCCTCCCTGGTTTATCCCACCTATTTGCAGGGTGGGAATGGAGCTCATTGGGGTCAACAGGCTCCTTTTTATGCTCCGCCCAAACCACCGACCGCCTATGGGCAGTCTTGGGGTTTCTCCCAGCAGGGGGCTTTTCCAGCTGCTCCCCCTCCACCCCAGGGTGGTATGGGTTTCCAGCCTGGATATGCCCCCCCCCCTCCCCGCCTTCTTGCCTGCGGTCCCCCCCTCCATCCGCCACCGAGCCGTTCGTTTAAGCGCTCCCGGCCAGCTTCTGCTGCCGGTTCTGTCAGGCAGAGACCGCGTGATGGTAGGGCTGCTGCTCGTGCTGCGTTGGCTCGAGCTCCTATTTTGGAATTCGAGTCTACCAGTAACGTCCGCTGTCCTATCTCAACTCCGACCTTACAGCAGGTTCCAGGGTCTCTTGGTCCTGCTCCTGCTGTTTCTCAGGTACTATCGCTTGCCCCGATAGTTCCGTCGGGTAGAACACGTTCTCTTTCCCCTCCTCGCACCCCTCCTCGGAGGGTGACGTTGATGGAGGTGGATTCGGCGGGTGCCTCTTCTAGTGATTAGAGGGACGTTCTTCGGGGCTCTCCCGGTTGCTCCAATTTTACGGAGACTCGGGATGTGGATAGAGTCGGCGAGTTTACTGACTCTGATTTGGAGTCGTTGGATGCGTCTGGGTTGAACTCGGAATGCCCTTCTGATGTGTCCCAATCCCGGCCCCGAGATGCTGATCCGGTGCCTCCAGAGGTTTCGGCTTCGTTTCGCACTTTACGTGCAGAAGTTATGAAGCTTCATCGGGACGGGGTTAGCCCACGCCCTTCCACGGATTCGGCCGTCCCGGATCGCACTTTGCTCCTTCAGAGCATGTTGCCTCCCCTAGCATATGCCTCCTCGGCCTCTGCTAGGTCTCTTGCGGAGGGACGAGGCGTGGCTTCGTCCCTCGCTCAGGTCAACGCTTTATTAAACCAGAAGGTGAGCAAGGCTCGCAAGCCTTTTCCCTCTCGGCTTTACAGGTCGTGGTTGCCGACATCGCAGATTTAGCTGCAGATACGTACCGCATCCACGACCCAGTCTTGGCCCCTAATTCTGTTTCCCTTGAGAGGGATCTGGATAAGTGGCCGGGACGCTGTGTTGACCAGGTTGTGATGGGGCCTAGGGAGCACTCAAAGTTGGAGCGTCTCATTAGGCTGGCTCTCCATGTTCTGTCCTACGCAGACTGGTTTACTTCTGCGTTGCTGGCTGCGAGCTGCAAGTCGGTGGAGCAGCTCCCCAGCAAGGTTGGGCTGATGGAGCGCCTCAGCCAGGCAATTTGCAAGGCACATCTTGATGTTATGGCCTTACTGTCGGCTGCCATGTCACACCTTGTTGTTGCCCGCAGGTTGTCGGTCCTTTCTGGACTGCCAGTCGGCGATTCCTATCGGGCTACCCTTTTGGAGGCTCCCTTGACTGGCGAGGATTTGTTTGGCGGAGTCCTTCCCTCAGTGCAATCTGAGATGAGGTTGGACCCGATTGCATCTGAGGATGCACGCACAGGCAAGGGCGCTAGCAGGAAAAGGCAGGCTTCTGGCTCCTCCAGGCGTAGGAGGAAGAGGGCAAAGACGACTGCTTTTCAGCAGCGAGCTGCCTCTCCGACTTCCGCTCCGGCAGAACGTCGGAAATTTTCTTTCCGCGGTAGGGGTTCCCATAGGGGTCGAGGCAAAGCCAAATTTTCCAGAGGTAGGAAGGGCTCCTGACCCTTCCTTGCCCTTGCGAACTCCTTGTCCACTGTCTGTCGCCGCTCCCACGCCCTTGGGCGCGGGAGGCTCCGCCGATGTGGTTTGGGAAGGGCTAGATTGGCCCCTTTCGGACTTGCCCGTAGGAGGTCGGCTGTCCCATTTCGTTCCTCAGTGGAAAGAAATCACATCAGACAGTTGGGCCCTAGAAGTTGTGTCCAAGGGTCTCTGCATCCCGCTTCTTCGGGATCCACCACTGGCGCGAGAGCCTATCTTTTTCCCTTCTCCTTCCGACCCGGGAAAGGTGGAGGCTCTCAGGTCAGAGGTTCAAGCCATGATCGCGAAGGGCGCGATCGAGGAACTTTCACCGGACCAGTGGTCTCCAGGGTTTTACTGCCGGGTCTTCCTCGTGAAGAAGAAGTCCGGTGCCTGGAGGCCTATTATCGACCTCAGTACGTTCAACACGTACGTCGATTCCCCGCACTTCCAGATTGAAACGCCACGGCGCATCATTGCGTCAGTGCGTCCAGGGATGTGGGCTACGTCCATCGATCTGAAGGATGCTTACTTTCACATCCCGGTCAGGAGGTCGGCCAGGAAGTTCCTCAGGTTCACTTTCGAGCAGAAGGTTTACCAGTTTCGGGGTAGATGCACACATCTACTTGAACGACTCCCTGTTGCTCCAAGTGGATCCAGTTATCCTGTCCCGGAGCACGAAGTCGGTTCTGGGCGTTCTGTGCCGCCTAGGGTTCATCCCTTCCAGGGAGAAGTCGGAGGTTCTCCCCTCCCAAGATTTTGTTTTCCTCGGTTATCGGTTCAGAACCGATCTGGGGTTTGTCCTTCCACCAGTGTCCAAGTTCGAGAAGGCCTCTCTGTTGGTCTCCGTTCTGGTCGGTGTGGAGCGAATTCGGGTCCGATGGTTCCTTCGGTTCCTCGGTAACCTGAATTCACTGGCGGATGTGGTTCCCTTGGATCTTCACATCCGTCCGCTCGAGCTGTTCCTTCTGTCAGTTTGGTCTCCGGCGTCTCGGCAGTGGGATGTGTACAATCAGCTCGTTGGTGGACTCTCAAGAGCAATGTCTTGGCAGGAGTTCCTCTGGTTCGGGCGTCTCCTGCTATGACCCTTTACACCGACGCGTCCATGACCGGTTTGGGTGCATACCTTTCTAGTCAGACGTCGGCGGGGGGGTGGTCAGGGGAACAGCTTTCAGAAAACATCAATGTTCTGGAAATGCGTGCTGTTCTGTTGGCCCTCGGGGTCTTCGACCCTCCCTGCAGGGCAAGGCCATTTGTCTAGCGACAGACAACTCCACTGTGGTGGCTTATCTGCAGCGCCGGGGGGGCACCCGTTACCCGGCTCTGTGTGCTTTATCCACCCAGGTTCTGTTGCTGTGTCAGGAGATCAGTCTCGATCTCATGGTGAGGCACCTTCCAGGCCGTCTGAATGTTCTGGCCGACACTCTGTCTCGGTCTCGGAGCCCGGATCTCACCGAATGGACCCTCAAGCGTTCGGTGTTCCGGTCTCTTTGCTTGGTTTGGGACAGACCCCATGTGGATCTGTTCGCCACGGTCCTGAACTTTCGACTCCCTACGTTTGTGTCTCCGGTTCCAGAACCTATGGCCATGGCGGTGGATGCTCTATCCAAGGACTGGTCGGGAATGTACGCGTATGCGTTTCCTCCCTTCAATCTGGTGGGCAGGGTGTTGGAGAAGATTCTTCTACACCCTTGTTCAGTGTTGCTGGTTGCACCGCTCTGGCCTCGATAACCTTGGTTTCCTCTGTTGCTTCGGCTGTCGGTGGACTTCCCACGCAGCATCCCAACCCTGTGGAATCTGCTGTCTCAACCGAGGTCCCGGCAGTTCTACTCGGGACTAGAACGGCTCCACCTTCACGGTTGGATGCTATCTCGGGAAGGCTCACTCAGACGGGCTTTTCTCGAAAAGTTGCAACTCGTATCGCAGGATCACTTTGACCTTCGTCTTCCGCCGTCTACCAATCTCGATGGTCCGCCTTCAGTGATTGGTGTGTCGGACGGTCGATTGATCCAGTCTCTGCCTCTGTTCCCGTTGTAGCCGACTTTCTTTTGTCTCTGTTCCGGCACAAAGGTCTGTCTCCGGGAACTATTGCAGGCTATCGTTCAGCCATTGCTAGTGTGCTGGCTTTCTATGGTAGCAAGTCTGTGGGCTCGGACGCTTCATTGTCTGCAGAAGCGAGATTCATGCTTTCAGCAGATCTCCTTCTTGCCTTCTTTTTTCGGCTGGCCATTCTTCGGTCTCAGTGAGCACTGATCCCTCCTTTTTAGCTAAGAACCAGGTTTCCGGTTTCACCCCAGGGCTTGTGGTTATCCCTTCTTTGGCTTCAACTCTGGATGGGGAATTGTCCTGATCGCCTGCTCTGCCCAATTCGGGCCTTGCAATACTACTTGGCCAGAACAGAGGGAGGGGGGGGGGGACACTCGTCTCGGCTGTTCCGTTCTCTCCAGCCCGGTCGCTCTGATATCTCTGCAGCGACCATCTCACGCTGGATTGTTCAGACTGTTCGAGCTGCGTATGAGTCGGCAGGGGATCAGTCCTTGCGGGTGTCAGGGGTTAGGGCTCATGAGGTTCGCGCTTTAGCTACCTCGTGTGCCTTATTTAATGGTTCTTCTTACGCTGAGGTCATGACAGCTGCTGTTTGGAGGGGTCATTCAACATTTACGGAGTTCTATCTCCGATTTTTGTCGGGACAGTCTGACGGATTGTATTCTTTGGGCCCTCTTGTGGCTGCCCAGTCCGTTGTCTGTCCTCCCTCTTCTTTTGCATAAGCCTCATTATGTCTTCTCCGCGTGATCCAGAACGCTGGTCGTAATCAGGCTTTGTGTCACGAAAGAAAAGGTATTTTGAATTTTTCCTCCGGGGGTATGGGTCCTATTGCTGGAACCCTTCAACGCTCCACGGAGACACCACTGCGGTAAGTCGAATTCGCATTATAATGACTGTGGTAACGTATTTTGAAATAGAATTGAGGGTTCTTTTGTGAAACCAATTTCTATTATAAATAATTACCACAGTCATTAGGTGAGTTCCCCCCCAGCCTCCCTTGGCTCCTTGGCTCTCACTTTTTTGGGCTTTGGAATTATGAAGTGGGGAGCATGGCTTCGTGTCTTATCACGTGCGTGAATACTGCCGTCTGATTGGTGGGTTTCAGGGGTTCCCCATGGGGGGGGGGATTTCTTTATTTACGTATGTAAAGAGCCAAGTAAGGTTGGAATATGCATTATAATGACTGTGGTAAGTATTTATAATAGAAATTAGTTTAACAAGAGAAACCTCAATTTCAAACATAACACTTTTGTGTGAAGCAAAACTGTGAGAGCTAGAGGCATGAAGCTTTGCATGACCCCCTCATCCCATAGAAAAATCTTTAAAATATAGATCATCTAATATGCTCACTTTCAAAGATTTTTGAAATCCCTACATTTTTAAAAAAAGAAAAATATTTTAAAGATTTACCTCTATTTTCACTTCTTCACCCCTTTGCCCCACATAATCTGTTTTTATTACATACTTACTAATAAATACGTTTTTTTTTGTATATGCGAAACGACACAATTGCTCTAACCCATATCAGCCCTCGCCGTATCACACTCCAAAACCCGTATCAGCCCCTGCCGTATCACACCCCAAAACCAGTATCAGCCGGCAAAAACCATATCACACCCTCTTTGGGAAAAAAAACGTTTTTCAATATTTCAAAAATAAATCATAATATTTGACATGGTTAAATATTGTCATACCAGCGTTCATTCCTAGAAATTAATTATTGGCTGTTACGAATCTGCTTCAGGAAAGATTATAAAAGCCCTTATTAAATTAAAGGGGCATCACGGTGAAGTAACTTTATTTTTTGTCTTTTATTCAAACACTACATAAACATATCAAGTGAGACTCCTTATGGAAAATAACGATCGGATTTGGCTGAAATAGATTCATAAAAATGATTAAATCTAAGAAAATCATCGGTATTTCTACCTGTCTGACCAACGTTTTGTTCAGGGATTTCCCTCTACTAGCGCATGCGCATAGCACACCCTTTCTTTGTAAACAAAAGGACTGGCCGTGTGAAGTAAGCGAAAGAAAAATGTTGTACCGTGTCAGCTACGAAACGAAAAGTTGCCAAATGGTCAAAAGATAGCGCAAGGAGTACGTTACGGAATCATTATTGCAGGTGGGCAGTATTAAAAGAAGAAAATAATTGCCGTAGCAGTTAGTACGTTGCATGTATTCTTCCGGATAGCCGGTTAAGCTGAAATGGAATCGACAGAAATGCTAGCGCTGTTTATATTATGAATAAATATCTAAAACTATTAAGCTCGCTAGTATCTTTGTCTTAGTTTGAACACAGATGAACTTAGTTTAATATGTTAAAGGGCATGTATTGGAGAGAGTTTACTTTGTGTTTCTATAATTATACAGTGGTTTATGCAAAAGGAAGGGATAAGTGACTGGTTAGTTTGATTTTGCCATGAAGCCCTCCAAGGGATAACTGTTGTGATGGCACACGGCGTATTTTCTGGGTCACCGAGATACGTGTTATCTAAGTCCGTGGATTTACATAATTTATGATATTACCGGGTTCAATAAAATGGTATGATTTAATTATATTGCTGAATAAAACGATTGCTTTTGTTTTTACATGCAAGATTTAAATTAGTACTAATATGAATACCCGGCCTCCTCTGCCCCGGCAATATGTAAAAAAATTAGAAAGGTTTGTCCCTTAGTGTAGGGAAGGTGTTTAGCCCCACACATCTGTACCGGCCACATTCCGGTACTAAATTCAATATATATTTAAATGTATCTACTTTATGTTTATGCCTATTATCATTGTTGACATTTAATTGTAAATGTATGACGGGAGAAGGCTGTGAAAAATTGTAAAAACTTGTGCCCCGTCCCTTGTTTAATTTTATTGGCAACACATTTATGTTTTAAGCTAAATAAATTTAAATTCTGAACATTAGCAAGTGTGCAATTAACTTCTTATGATGAATAAGTTTGAATACGGACTTAGAAATCATATAACTTGGTTTCATAGTGCGGTAAGAACTTGCAGTTGCCTGACGGACCCTCTCCGGGGGCCCCTTTGGAAACCGTTTCATCTCGCTCGCACCACTTGTGTTTACTGCCTAGTCAGGTGACGTTTTCGGCGCTATTTTTAGCAGGGCTTTCCCGAACAATTCAAGTGGTCAAACTGGACATTTGGAACGGACCATGAATATGGGGATAGCGAGGTAACATAAGTGGAAGGGCATACAATACATACATTCATTAAAAAAAAAAACGCCTTTTCACGTGATGTCCCTTTAACCGATACAATGTTTGTAACAAATTTGTTTCCAGTAAATAATTTTGAATATGTCTGAAAAGGAAGGGTTAAACATCGTGATGTTGTTGTCCAGAGTGATCCCTGAAGTAGTTTAATTATATAACCAAGTGTTGTAATGCATGTCACTTGTTGCAGGAATATAAAAGGGACAATTTAATGGAGCAAGATTTCTTCAAGTGTAAATGACTAAATATTTTCTTGTTTTTTTTAATTGATGATGAAACATTCCTTAGTGGTACAGCTATAATCTTTAGATATATATACATATTAGTGTTAGCTATAAGTGAACTTTTAACTAAGCATACGCAAACATTGTTTTGTTTTTGTAAACAAAAAATATTTCCATATATGTGCCTAGAACCACAGGGGCTTGTATAGACTTATATGATAAAATTAGCTAGACATGTATTTCTACCTAATTTTGTCATATAAGTCTAAACAAGTCCCTGTGCTAGAACTAAGTTAAATTCACTCTATTCACCAACTTCTTTGGCATTTATTCTGTCTGAATCAATAACATCTTCCAAACAAAATCTCAATTATTGTTACAAATTAATAATTTATCGATGCTTTAACCTACCGATATCATAAATTGTGTTCCAATTCTCCCCACAGTACGTATACGGTATACCCTCTTATGTGCATATCTAGAACCTTAAATCCAACTGTCAACAAAAAACTCTCATTAGGCCTGTTTAAGGACCGAGTAGCGTTATATATTATAATTCTTGCTTGCTATGTATTGCATACATTTTAAGTGGCAAGAGGTGGAGAAGCCAAGGTGTTGCGTGTGTAATAAACTCCCTGTGTCGTTGCATTGGTACAGATCGATGACTACATGGTATTAACATTGCTTGAAATAGCGTCTGCTCGGTATACGGTTAAAACGGCCGCACCGCAGTAACGGCCCTAGTAAAAACGGCCCTAGTTAAAACGGCCACACTTTATATATAGTATAGTATATACTGTATAGTACTGCAAGTACTACAAGTGCGTAATACAGGTACATAACTTGATATTATGTTAATAAAGTTACATGCACTTTCAAGAAATAAAGATATGTACATGTACAGATAAATACATTAAAATTGTGTTTGTGTTTTCATTGATAGTTGAAATTTGCTTCAGTGTTTAATTCAATTTAATTTAATTATTTAAAGAAAAGAACTAATTGAAAAACTTATTGAATAGCATTTGAAAAAAATAGTTACAATATTAACTAATAATAATTTAGATATGGGAGGAGGGTCTTTGTTGTTAAAACAACAATTAATGGGATTGGTCAGAGGGTGTAATAAATTGGACGAATGTATAGCAAAATCTTCACATATCATTTGAATTTGAATAAGACTTTCAACCATGAGACCAGCATTGACGAACTGTTTAGAGTGCGACAGTGTTATTCGACCTGCACAGCATGCACTGCAGTGCGATTGCTGTAGTAGATGGCAGCATAGAACGTGTGGTACCGGTAAGTGATATGAAATATATATAAATGCCAATCACAGAAATACCCAATTGATACATAACCGTGCATAGTAAGATAGGATGATTTTATATAAAAGATAAGAAGACATAATCTTACTGTTGTATAATTGTTGTGGTTTAATTTAGTAATTGTCAAATTAATCATTACTTATAATTGTCTATTTATTGAAATATACATCAATGTTCATATATATATACGTCCCGTTATAATTGTCTATTTATTGAAACATACATCAATGTTCATATATATATACGTCCCGTTATAATTGTCTATTTATTGAAATATACATCAATGTTCATATACATATACGTCCCGTTATAATTGTCTATTTATTGAAATATACATTTTAAAAATTACATCTTATAATTATTATGGTCATACATATATTCGTCCCGTTATAATTGTCTATTTATTGAAATATACATTTTATGTTCATATAGCATGTTTTAAACATTATATAGGCATATCACTGGCGATGTATCGGGACGTATATATATATGAACATTGATGTATATTTCAATAAATAAACAATTATAACGTACAGGTATCTGCTCCATTTAGACTTTCGGAACACATTGTTCCGAGTGGATCGGTGTAATGCGGAAATAAGACCCCTTTACTATGTCTCGGGTCGAATTGATTCGCTTGCTATTTAATTTTCAAAGACTGAAATCGAATAAATGCGTCATTTAGTCATTCCGTCCAAACTTATGTCAAATGTGGAATAATTGACCCTCTGGATCCGCCACTATGTACCTAATGTTTTATACATACATGTACCGAATGCACAATTTAGAACCGTCGGCACTTTCCGTAAACAAGATCTTTTCTTTAATAATTATGGGCTTTGACAAATGTTGATTCGCAACGAAAAGAGCTATACACGTATTCAAGTTTTACCTGAATCAGGTGTCTATTTGTTGCATCGCGTGTGGTACGAGTTTATTGTCAAATATATTTAATAGTTGGTTGATAAATATAAGTTGAAATAACTTGGTTCGAATAATTGTTGTGAAATAAATAAAATTCATAATGGTAGAGTTGGCAGTAACAAATATTTAGGTAAGCCTATTTACGTGTAAATTGCGAATCAGGGAATACATTACAAATTTAAATTCAAACATTTGTATTGTAAATCATGTATACTGGATGTTTTTATCATTCCCTATCTCATGATGTGGCATTGCTTCCTAAAAATTTGATTGAAATCTGTCCAATGGTAAAAAAGAACGGACAACCGACGACGTCAGGAAACGAATTGTTCTATCTCACTTTAACCCACGGGGTTTGTTTGTTATATATACTGATGTAAATTACATTCAGATGGCATGTAGTATGACGTACTAGTTGCACGGTGTAGTAGATATAATTGAAACGGATTTTCAAGACTGTTATTTACACGAAAGTCCTCACAATATGTGTTAAAATGATGCCTTATGAAATTTTGTAAGAAATATGATGCACACCTGGAAATAAACCACCACTCGGGTAAAATGGCCTTTAACAATGTTATGTACAAAAAGAATGTTTTATACATACCAAATGCTTAGTCAGAAAATCCTGAATCCCATTCAGTCATAGCTCTCTAGTGTCTTTATACACAGGTAGCTATAGTCCACACGGTGACGTCATACACAGGTTCCCTACAGTCAGAACTCCCTAATGTCTTTATACACGGGTACCTATAGTCCACACGGTGACGTCATAAACAGGTTCCCTACAGCCAGAACTCCCTAATGTCTTTATACACGGGTAGCTATAGTCCACACGGTGACGTCATAAACAGGTTCCCTACAGTCAGAACTCCCTAATGTCTTTATACACGGGTAGCTATAGTCCACACGGTGACGTCATAAACAGGTTCCCTACAGTCAGAACTCCCTAATGTCTTTATACACGGGTAGCTATAGTCCACACGGTGACGTCATAAACAGGTTCCCTACAGTCAGAACTCCCTAATGTCTTTATACACGGGTAGCTATAGTCCACACGGTGACGTCATAAACAGGTTCCCTACAGTCAGAACTCCCTAATGTCTTTATACACGGGTAGCTATAGTCCACACGGTGACGTCATAAACAGGTTCCCTACAGTCAGAACTCCCTAATGTCTTTATACACGGGTAGCTATAGTCCACACGGTGACGTCATAAACAGGTTCCCTACAGTCAGAACTCCCTAATGTCTTTATACACGGGTAGCTATAGTCCACACGGTGACGTCATAAACAGGTTCCCTACAGTCAGAACTCCCTAATGTCTTTATACACGGGTAGCTATAGTCCACACGGTGACGTCATAAACAGGTTCCCTACAGTCAGAGCACTCTAGGCTAATGTCTTCGTACAGAGGGAGTCGGGGGATTATATAGTGTCAACACTGTCTCTATGGTGATATAACGGGAATTCCAGTGACGTTAGTGATTAAAACAACCAATACTGATTCCTTAATCATTCACGTGATATATAGGGTGATTTTTGTTTTGAAATCCGGTTTTGGAATAGATTCTATAGCCTTTTCAATCGTGACGACTCGACAAACTCTAACAATAGCGAAATTTCAAGTCGACATTTAAACGGGTGTGTTATTGTGGCTAGTGAGACATAGAATGCATTGCCACTGTCATTAACTGCACACGTACAATAAGGAATGTGCCGCAAAAGGTACGCAATTTAAAGAGAGACAGGTGGGGGGG
>NW_018408170.1:328121-328681 GCF_002113885.1 Mizuhopecten yessoensis | reverse complement strand
GGGTTCTGGTGTGCGAAGAGAGGGTATACTATAAATCACGGCGACTTTAGGTAGATAAGCTTACCTAGGAGGAGGAACATGTAACCTAGAACACTGGGGTGTGACTTTGAGTAAAGGATGTGACTACGGGAATGAGACCTTTAATACAGGGATGTGACTTTGATTAAAGGCTGTGACTAAGGGGAGAGGATTAATCTAGATAACTGGAAGGTGACCTTTAAAACAGGGGTGTGACCTTTAATACAGGGATGGGACCTTCAGTAAAGGATGTGATTAAGGTTTGAGGAGTAAAGCTTGTAAACAGGAATGAGATCTTTAATACGGGGTGTGACTTTGAGTAAAGAATGTGACTAATGGCAGAGGAGTATAGCTAGGATACGGGAATGTGACCTGTAATACAGGGATGTGATTTTGAGTTTAGGAGTTTGACTTAGGGGAGAGGAGTATAGATAGGATACAGGAGTGTGACCTTTAATGCAGGGGTGTGACTTTGAGTAAAGAATGTGACTAATGGCAGAGGAGTATAGCTAGGATACGGGAATGTGACCTGTAATACAGGG
>NW_018408170.1:312750-325601 GCF_002113885.1 Mizuhopecten yessoensis | reverse complement strand
CAGGGGTGTGACTTTGAGTTTAGGAGTTTGACTTAGGGGAGAGGAGTATAGATAGGATACAGGAGTGTGACCTTTAATGCAGGGGTGTGACTTTGAGTTTAGGAGTTTGACTTAGGGGAGAGGAGCATAGATAGGATACAGGAGTGTGACCTTTAATGCAGGGGTGTGACTTTGAGTTTAGGAGTTTGACTTAGGGGAGATGAGTTTAGTTAGGATACGGGAATGTGACCTTTAATACAGGGAAGTGACTTTGAGTAAAGGATGTGACGAAGGGTAGAGGAGTACAGCTGGGATACGGTAAAGTAACCATTAATACAGGGAAGTAACCTTGAGTTAAGGGATATGACTGTAGTATTGTTTGGACGACGCCAAGTGCTGAGTGTTTGCCTCTAAAAATAGATACAGAAATCCTCTATGGTGTCATTATAATAACCAAAAAGGGATAATCCCGTGTTATATTTAGATTTGACTATTTTCCACGTATTTAGAAACAGAGATGGCATCCCAGCTGGCAGTACAACGTTGGCTAAACGTTGGGCCAACGTATGCTCATACGTTAGGACAACGTCGGCAGACAACGTCGGCAGACAACGTCAGGGCGACGCCAATTTCTCCATCGGCTCGACGTTGTAGAAACGTCAGATCTCAACGTTAATCCGACGTTGCGTCAACGTTTGGGCATAGACGTCAGCCCGACGTTGGATAATGTCGGATAACACGTCGGCCAAACGTTGGATAAACGTTAAGTTAACGTATGAGCATACACGTTAAACGTTTGATAAACTTCAGGTTGCCGTACAGAATTAAAGTGTCTACAATGCTGATCCAGCGGAAAAATTGACTTCAGCCCCACGTTCGTAGATTTCTGTTGCTGCAATGTCATCGCAGCATCAAACTTTAACTGTACCACGTTTAAGTCTCCATGTCAGTATTTGTGAACAAGTGTCAAATGATGCCTATCTACGTCAATTCCGTCGGAGACATGGTTACCTGCAATATATCAAATATAATCTCATGTATGCTAAAATACTGAATTTGTCTTGACGGTTGTTCTATTTCAGATAAGCATGTATCATATTTTCATTTTTTATAGTGTATAACTGCCCTGAGTAGATTCCCTTCTACTTTGACGTATCATCCATGTTCTTTATAATGAAGTGCATAGAAATAACCCGGAAACGTTGCTATGTTCACATTTTTATATTTCGGAAAGTGACTATTTAGTCACGATCACTGTCTTGGGCAAGTGTTTTTTTTTGGTGTCTTCTCGATGTATCTGAAATTAAAAAGGAAAAATAAAAATTTGATTTTAAACAAAAAAATAAGAATGTCTCTAATTGTTCGACGAATTAGCAAATTATCAAACACAATTACAACGTTATTATTAACATATATGATTTTATGTTTGTGTATCATGGGTATTTTGATTACACGTGGGTTTTTTTTATACAATACAAAACAGCAATAATAGTGTTTCCGTTAGTACATATTTACTGGCACACATACTATGTATATGAACAGAAATAATTCACAATAACGACTCTGGTACAACTCGATGGACACTTATAAGAGTTAAACTGATCACTAAACACCCGTTTTTAAAATGTGTATATCACGTTTTTATCGAATAATGTATATAACAATATATGTAAATAACATTGCGCATGCCAACACCTCAAAACAGTCAAGTTATTGTAAACACGAAGAGGCACCAGAACAAGCTTTCTAAAGATGTCGGACCATCAATATGCATTACATACATTGTTTATACGTAATGCGTACGCATTGAGGAGATGCAGAACAAGTAGTACCTTTTCTAATATTCATTGAAATTCTTTCCAACAAACGAAATTAGTCTAAAACTTATGTATCATGTACTTATGTCGGTCAACTTCAGCTTCACGTGTGCTCTCTGGACACAAAGGATTTGGCGTGCGGTGGGAAAACCGATTTCCACTGACCATCCCGACCAGTGTATACATTGTATCAGATTTTAACTTCAATATAATCGGTGGAAAGATCTGCGAACACTACCGGACAGATGTGTTTACATGATTTTTTCTGTTTATATGTCTATATTTATTATTAACTAGTTCGTTAGATTGTACGTTTGTATTTACAGCTGAACTTTTTTATTTCTCATTTGCACAGATAATAAATATTTATATATAATGATCTATCTATAGTGTGCTACCGCTGTGATGTATTTTACCTATACTTATTAAAATTGATTGATCTAATCATGCAAAAGATATTACGTTGCAATGTTCTATTGGTCTGACGTTGCGCAAAAATCGTAAATCAGACTATACAATCATGGAACTATTGCTCGTTGTACTAACGTTAAAATACAAATCAATAACCATAGTAATCTGAAGGGTCATTTTGAACTTTGGTTCGACGTTGTACTAACGTTGTATACCCAACAATCAAAATCGTCATCTCAAAGGTTATTTTAAAAGGTTAGTTCGATGTCTCATTAACGTTGTGCTCCAATTTGCTTTAAGAGAAATCTAAAAGGTTGGGTTACGACGTCGGCCCGACGTTGGTTAGACATTGCAAACTTAACGGCGATCAATACAACCTAATCTGACGTTGGCCCGACGTACGTCTGCCAGCTGGGATCTAGTGGTATCATAGACGATTTCTGACGGTACACACTAGCAGTACGGCCTCGTCCTTTTTCATGTTTTCTATAACGACTAGGTCCAGTCGATCTTTCCTGGTGTCATATTCTTACAGAGCTTACGGCGATCTGATCACATTTCCGACTTCTCCCACCTATGTAGTGTCACAGTCCTCAGAGGAAATAAAGCGTACGATTTCTCTCAACTGGATTTGGGGGTGAAAGTTTGTGGTCCTTTCACCTTTATATTATCTCTATCTTCTCAAAACTATATTTCTGGTCTTTGTTTCCAAATAAGGGATTTACCTGGAAAGGTGATTTTCCTTCAAATATTAAATGTAGGTATCATAAGTAATAGTGACAGTATGGTCCAATATGGGCATTGGATCCGAACAAACAGATGTTGTATGCACTCTCGTTATTACTTAAATAGGTATTGGGGCGAAGAAGTAATAACTTTTTTTGGTGTCTTCTCGATGTATTTGAAATTAAAAAGGAAAAATAAAAATTTGATTTTAAACAAAAAAATAAGAATGTCTCTAATTGTTCGACATATTAGCAAATTATCAAACACAATTACAACGTTATTATTAACATATATGATTTTATGTTTGTGTATCATGGGTATTTTGATTACACGTGTTTGTTTTTTTATACAATACAAAACAGCAATAATAGTGTTTCCGTTAGTACATATTTACTGGCACACATACTATGTATATGAACAGAAATAATTCACAATAACGACTCTGGTACAACTCGATGGACACTTATAAGAGTTAAACTGATCACTAAACACCCGTTTTTAAAATGTGTATATCACGTTTTTATCGAATAATGTATATAACAATATATGTAAATAACATTGCGCATGCCAACACCTCAAAACAGTCAAGTTATTGTAAACACGAAGAGGCACCAGAACAAGCTTTCTAAAGATGTCGGACCATCAATATGCATTACATACATTGTTTATACGTAATGCGTACGCATTGAGGAGATGCAGAACAAGTAGTACCTTTTCTAATATTCATTGAAATTCTTTCCAACAAACGAAATTAGTCTAAAACTTATGTATCATGTACTTATGTCGGTCAACTTCAGCTTCACGTGTGCTCTCTGGACACAAAGGATTTGGCGTGCGGTGGGAAAACCGATTTCCACTGACCATCCCGACCAGTGTATACATTGTATCAGATTTTAACTTCAATATAATCGGTGGAAAGATCTGCGAACACTACCGGACAGATGTGTTTACATGATTTTTTCTGTTTATATGTCTATATTTATTATTAACTAGTTCGTTAGATTGTACGTTTGTATTTACAGCTGAACTTTTTTATTTCTCATTTGCACAGATAATAAATATTTATATATAATGATCTATCTATAGTGTGCTACCGCTGTGATGTATTTTACCTATACTTATTAAAATTGATTGATCTAATCATGCAAAAGATATTACGTTGCAATGTTCTATTGGTCTGACGTTGCGCAAAAATCGTAAATCAGACTATACAATCATGGAACTATTGCTCGTTGTACTAACGTTAAAATACAAATCAATAACCATAGTAATCTGAAGGGTCATTTTGAACTTTGGTTCGACGTTGTACTAACGTTGTATACCCAACAATCAAAATCGTCATCTCAAAGGTTATTTTAAAAGGTTAGTTCGATGTCTCATTAACGTTGTGCTCCAATTTGCTTTAAGAGAAATCTAAAAGGTTGGGTTACGACGTCGGCCCGACGTTGGTTAGACATTGCAAACTTAACGGCGATCAATACAAACTAATCTGACGTTGGCCCGACGTATGTCTGCCAGCTGGGATCTAGTGGTATCATAGACGATTTCTGACGGTACACACTAGCAGTACGGCCTCGTCCTTTTTCATGTTTTCTATAACGACTAGGTCCAGTCGATCTTTCCTGGTGTCATATTCTTACAGAGCTTACGGCGATCTGATCACATTTCCGACTTCTCCCACCTATGTAGTGTCACCTCAGAGGAAATAAAGCGTACGATTTCTCTCAACTGGATTTGGGGGTGAAAGTTTGTGGTCCTTTCACCTTTATATTATCTCTATCTTCTCAAAACTATATTTCTGGTCTTTGTTTCCAAATAAGGGATTTACCTGGAAAGGTGATTTTCCTTCAAATATTAAATGTAGGTATCATAAGTAATAGTGACAGTATGGTCCAATATGGGCATTGGATCCGAACAAACAGATGTTGTATGCACTCTCGTTATTACTTAAATAGGTATTGGGGCAACGAAGTAATAACGACAGTGCAGACAAAGAAATGTGTCAACTTAACTGGGCGATCCTTTATCAAGACAGAAAATTAACAAAGATAAACAGTCACTATGAGACAATAATACAACACAAACAAAACAGTATAAAATATGCCGTCGTAATCGAATATCCCCTCGGTTAGCTTGTAACCTAAGGCTAGCTATAGTACAAAATTCATCTAGAGAAATACACAGTACCTATGCGAAGAATATTTAAACCCGGTTAATACGGGAGAAACATACATTGTCCACGAAACAAGTTACCCGTACGTCTGACACCACACGTATCGAGACCTAGTCAGCTTGACACAGACCCAAACTAAACTATCTGTCAAGTGTGAAATACAAACGTATTGTATAAAATACTCCCTTTTAATGCATGAATACATTCTGTGCCCTGGTGAAGCTAACATGGACATAACGACTGACAGAAACCACCATCTTTTTGTTATTCTTCGTAAAAGTGGGCTTCACAACTCACCTGTGTAACAGTTTAAACTATCAGTTAAGATGGGTCCATACCTTTGGAAAAACCCATGTCATATTTTTCTCACTAGGCCTATTGTCTTGAATTTTTGACGTAGATTCCTATATGGAAAGAAAAAAATGGGGTTCCCGACTTACGTTTTGAGTTAGTTCAGCACCTTCTATTTAATTTTCTACAAAAATAGGAAAATTAACTAAATATATGTTTTCTGAAAATTCAGTTATTATCAGGTTTTCTATTTTTCAAACAAAACGTGATATACTATCAAAAGCAAAAATGAAGATTTGTTTTTATATTTGCTATATTTATGCAATTTTCAGCTAACTGTAACGGATAATTTCACACAGGTAATTCCGCACATAAACGTTCGATCGGTGTGGGATTAAGTTAAGGGGAGGGGGAAGTGTCCCGGGAGCAGCTTGTATGAACATAAAGAGGTATGACCTTTGACCTAGTGACCTTGACCTATGACATAAGGGGTCATGACCTTGAAAGTTATTGACCTTTCCAAGAATGCGGTCATTGTGGGAGAATGCTAGATCAAATGGAATCTATTGTTATTGATTTAAATGTCTTGAATTTTGGCGTAAGGGAGGAAACACATGTGTTCCGAGGTCATTGTCCTGTCTGCGGAACGTGGTCACTGGGAAACAAAAAACGAGTGTCCCCCAAAACTGGAATAAAACCCGGTGTCCTACTTAGTGTATAGCGTGATAAAAATAAAACTTGTATCTGGGGATGCACTCTCAAGGAAAAGGAATGCGGTCATTGGGGAAAAAATACCCAGTGCCCCACATATTGTAACCTCCTGAGACGATGCGGTTACTGGGGAAAATCCCAGTGTTTTACTTAGTGTGTGAAGAATTAATGAGTAATCTGTGATAAGATAGAACATGTATCTGTGTGTTACGGCAGGCGAACTGTCTCTAAATTTGAACCCTTGATACGGACCTCTCCTCCATTTAAAGCATGTCGTATATACATCAGACCGCACCCATTTTTGCTACATATGTCGTACATACACCATTCCCCAACCACTTGATAGAACTATCAGAGAAATTGTCTCGTTTTGTAAGAGCAGAGCTTACAAAGTGTCGTTCCGAAAATGGGATATTTTCTATTTTATACGTTTTTTTCGTTCATCCATGTTACGTGAAGGCATACTTTAAATTTGCTGTCTTGTTTTACGGCAGGTACCCAGTCCATCAACAAACCGTCGCAGTCGAGTTTAACTTCCAATGTCTCATTTAAAAAAATCAATGTAGTTCGGTACACTTTAGAACAGACCCTTTCTATGGTGAGTTCGTTAAAAGGAATTATTCCACTTCGTATGGAGTCATTGTCCTCTGAGTCAGTGTCCGTCACGCCACATGCAATGTCCATCAAAATGTTACGAAATTTAAGACACGCCTTTCGCAGTATGTCTACATCACTGCGACAGTACTCAACAATCTATTTACCAAAGTTGAATTCCTCACGATTTTCTATTTTCTGATTGTGCCATTCTATAAACGCGTCTCTGTCTTTTGAATTCATATTATCAGAGCCGTAGTAGTGTTCTGCTGGATAAGGACCCACGTACGTCTGATTTTCCTCTTTGTTAGAGGTTGTTGCATCAGGTAGATCGGATAAACGCGCATGGGGGGAGGGGGGGGGATATGTTCGGGGTTGCAACGAATTGTCGATAAGGCACTCCAACAAAAAGTGTTCGTTATAACCTTTCATACCGTGAGCTATGGCTGTTAAGTCTTTGCGACTTTCGCTATAAGCCATTTACAAAAATCTGAATTCCTGTTATGACCTCTACATGTTTTCCCTGAAACCACATCCTTCACAGGGGTTAACTTCGAAACATTTTTCTTTCTTGTTACATTCAATGCATTTATGACATCTTGATCCGCAACGCTGGTGTCAATGCAAAGCTCACGGTGTGTTAGTGATCACCTAATGACTTTCGCTAAAAGCCATTTACACAAATCCGAATTCTTGTTATGACCTCTAAATGTTTTCCCTGAAACCACATCCTTCACAGGGGTTTACTTCGAAACATGTTTCTTTCTTGTGATATTTATTGCATTGATGAAATCTTGATCCACAACCTACACATTAGGTTTATGCTGACTTTTGTTACACCACGTTCGTTGACAAGTTGAGCAACGGGAACATACTATGCAGGGGACCGCGTCATGTTTACATGTCTTACAGTCAGGGTCGTGTCTGAAGAAGTGTCCCTCCTTAAACGAAATAATGGTATCTGACTGCCTTCATTCATAATCGAAAAAATGTATTTAGACCTTTGTTGTTTGGGTTCCAGGGCTCTGATATAACAAAGATGACCGGAGTCGACGTATTATTTACACCCCTTACATTTATACTCCCCGAACTTGTGCTGTTCCGGTTGTCGTTTTTTTGCTTCAAGCACATGTTTATATTTTGTACATTTCCAAATTAATTCATAGTTTGATCGAGGAATATAGCTTTTTTACGAGATCTTTTTTCGAGATGACGATTAAAGCAAGCCAGCGAATTACATGTCATGTGACACTGACGACAGCTAATGAAACCCTGTTGGTCTTGATCTTTATCATGGCATTCTTTTGAATTGCATACAGGACAACTCACTGAGCATTGGTGTCTTTTTTTCACAAAAGTTTGATGCCCCAAAGAAACTTTGTATATTTGATATTGCATGACAATGAGGTCCATTTACAAAGTAAATATATATTCTACGCGTCTGACTGTCTTCTGGTGGTACTCTGTAAAATCGATTCATCATGGACTCCGACACAACCAAAACGTCTACATTTAAAATATCTTCAAATATCTTTATATCATTTAAAGTGAACTTTCGATCAGTGTCATGCAGGCTTACACTAGTCAAAAGCAAATATTTCAATGTGTCTAACCGGTGCCCACAATTTTTAAGGATTTCTAAGTTCTTTGAAATACCAGACGGGGTAAACTGAATGTTTCCAAATCAATTCCTCCATTGATTTCCTTTGAGCAATTTCATTCTGAATAAGCTCGTTTTAATCTTTAATTTCCACTCGATTTTCATTCAGGAATGTCATAATGATTGCTCTGGACATACAACTATTACCATTATTTGTAATTTCTATAATGGACCGTTTGTTTTTAACACCAGTTTCTAAAGATAGTGTTTGGTGCCCCCGACTCCTGAGGGCAATTGTATCGTCCCTATATCTATCTTAAAAACCATCACTTAGGGGAATATCCTCGATATTGTTTACGACTTTTTCTACATGTTCGACGACGTCACAACCATTGAGTCTGTCAAGCGGCCTAAGAGGCACCACAATGGGATTGGTCAATCCATTGTGCCGAATCAAAACCCTTCCGAGGTCCGTTCCCTGAAGACCCTCGGTAGCCCTATTAATGACGTCATCAAACATTTCCTCCAATTTCTGGTACATATCAGATAATTTACCTCCGTCTTTAGTGTTATTGAAGGTAACTTCATACTGCGTGTCTTTAACTGAATTTTTTAATGTTCTTTCTTTTATCTTTTTCATAATGTAGCTTAAAGGAGATTCTTCAGTTGCATCATTCGTCTGTGTTGTCGGAGCATGTCCTACATCGTGGTATCCTCGGACGGCTTGTGGGGGATGTGCCTGTGTGATTTCTCCAAACCCTGATTGTGATATTCCGGGATTCAAGAACAGGCGTCTCCTCTTTGGGGTTGGTTTTTCCACAAAGCTAATAGCTCTTATGACTCTGTTCATGGCTTCGTGTTTGCAGCAGTCATCATACTCTGAAAATTTTCCCCAGGAGCAGAAGAGCAGAGATACTCCCTCTGAATATAGGCCAAATATTCTAGGTCGACATGAAGTTGTGCATGCTCTCTATACTGATCATAGGAGCCAAAGTTGTCACACTCCACATCAGGAGCATACGTACTTTGAAGCAGACATCTGTAAATATATTAAAATGTTCGTTCATTCCAACATACTGCCTAAAGGGAAACAACTCTGTGATTTCGTCTGGGGAGCCTACGCTTACTTTACACGTGTGTGAATGTGTGTCTGTTTACAAATTGTCGTGCTGTTTTATGAATGAAGTTTTACCCCCACCCCCGGATCACATTCCGACCTACTGTAATCAATCTGTTGACCGTACAATCCTTTGAGGGTCGATCTGTGACACTCTGCGGGGCGATAACAACTCAACGCTAGATTTGTCAAGACTAGTAAGTTTGACTACTATTGTTTATTTGTGCCAATAGTCATTATCTTTCTAATTCATGTTCGTTAATGCCAGCAGCTTAGTTCTACTTGTACTCCAAAGACACTATTAGATGTTTTTATTAGTAAAATAATCACTTTACTGATGTCCTTTGTAAAACCGTAGTTGTCAGTCTTGTACATCTGATAGTAGTCCGACATTTTTAAATAACCGTGTCTTTTTAAATTACATTTAACACACAATGCCTTCTTGATTAATCGATGAGGAATTGCCTCACAAGTAGCAAACGTGGTTAATACTTTATTGTATATTGCTTCCAAATTTTAAAATGGACAGCTTATAAATTTGCCAATTACTAGTGTATTTTTTCGAAATGTACCTAGACTGATTACACTATCATATTTATATCTCTGTTCAATGAAATAAAAACATACTCATCAAAGGATTTGAAGAAAGGGGCTGAAGATCTCAGAATTGACTCGAATTAAGTAATTATTGTAATTATTTGTAATTAAAAAAAAAACAAAAAAAAACAACTTGGATTCCCCCCCCCCCCCCCCCCACACTTTTCCCCCAAAAGGTTGTGACATCACTCTTCAACACAAGGAAAACTAACGACGAAATGGAGAATCTTTTAATCTTCAGTGATGAAGTCCTGACGAGATTTTCCTGGGAAACTTATTATAAGTCCTGATGAGAATTCGCTGGAAACTTCTTATAAGTCCTGATGAGATTATTATATATTGATTCACATACGATGTATAGCACCATAGCAAGAACAACATAACAATAGAATTGGATACAAGCTTGATTGGTCAAGGTTCCCCATGGCAATTGTTAATACACGTTTTTAATGTATACTCAGAGAGGGGGCAGTTCAGATTGGGTTTTTTTCTCGTTGATTTCTATAGATACAATTTCTATTTTTATACAGTTGTCCCCCAGTTCTTCACAAGATCAAGCGCGCCTGCCCTAACACACAGATACATGTTCTATTTTATCACAGATTTCTCCTTAATTCTTACCGCGCAAAGTAAAACACTGGGATTTCCCCCATTGGCCGTATCGTCTCGGGAGGTCACAATATGTGGTCGCAATGTTATGTACCATTATTATTGTGTTTGCAACTGATATTATCATCGAAAACTATTTGACAGGTCTAGTTTTGTCATGTCAGTTTTAGCTCACCTAGCAGGTACATTATTCTTCCAAATGATCTGATATACATTTAAATGTTGTTGTGCAGTATTGTCTGTTTGTGGCAACTATTTTCTTAAACAAATTCTTCTTAAAAATGAATGCAAGAGGCCATGGTTTCTTTTGACTACTAAGAATTGATTGATACATTTTTGTGTATAAATGTCACTGACCTTGGTCACAGGAGTCATACAAAACATTAGGAAATTAACCATCAAGCCAAACAAAAACATCTGTTTTAAGGTTACATTTTTGTTTTGGTTAAGAAGTGTTTACATTACATGTCTATGGAGCAAAACTCCTCACGTTCCAGTGTCATGTTACTTCAGTGTTTATCATGTACACTTTTTTTAATTCTGAATTCATTAAAGGTCAAGGTCAAGTTGGAGTGAAGCATAGGTTATATGGGTAAAAAGCTTTAGGAATCTTAACGAACTTTAAAAAACTTAATTTAAAATTGGCCAGTAGCAAAAACATTTATATGCGCTCTAGCTAGCTCATTTGATTTGCTTTTAAATTTTGTTATTAATAAACTTGTTTTATACATATGTATATCAGCCGCAAACACCACAGCAAATACAGATGGACTTGCAATAGTGTCTTTTTTCAGCACTATCTGTCAGTAGACATGCCTGTCTACACTATCTACCCCTGTTATAGTCTACAAGACAATCCAGAGGTGATGCCAGAGGTACACAGCTATTTCAGGCTTATAACCACATATATATCAAATATCTACCGTTTTCTTTTAAAAAGATATTTACAGCGACTTCAACTCCTGAAGTTTTGTTGCATGACAACGAAACTTCTAGAGGTGAAATCACAACATGTATGATGATTGGTATATTATTAAGATATTGTAACTTCCAGACACGGTAAGTTATTCATAAGTCTTAGTTGGGAAAAACCACGGACTTTGTTTTATGCCCTGTACCATTTCACATGAATAAAATTCCTCTAAAATTGATATTCCATTACATGGGCCGACCGTAAGGGGTCTATATATAGTTATAACTAGAAATAATGCACTGAAGAACTAGTTTCTGTAACATGTATTGTCATCGTTCATTATTTTAGGCTAAATATGATAAACGGCAAGTCTGCAGATATACGTTGTCGCATAGACGTGTCACTTTCTTTGATCTAGCTATGGTATAACCAACTAATTTGACACGGTTTCCACTAATACCATATATGGTACTAGTGAAGCTCCTCCCCTTTACAGAGCACAATTTATTTCTCATTCTCATTAGTCTGCCAATGAAAATGTAACGTGTCCAATTAGTGAACCTCATTGTACCTGTAAAAAGGAAATGAAACCGTGGGAAATAACTAAAATACAAATAAAGAAAGTACTAATATTTTTATATTATATTTATATTAGGTTGGATTAGAAGAATATTTCAATGTACATCTAAATGGCAAGCAATTTTAAAAACATATGTTAATATAGACATGTTTGCAAAATGTGGTTCAGATTATAATAAGCTATGTGAAAAAAAATGTAAAAACAAGTTCTGGACTGATGTTTTGAAAGCTTGTAAAAACTTGTGTCATGCAAATGAAATTAATATTAACAAAAATGAGGTATACTTGAAGACCCCCTTATGGTATAATGACAAAATTATTATTGATAGAAGGTCAATTTTCATTAAGGATTGGTATAAAAAAAGGAGTTATTAATATAAATGACCTGATTAAAGACTATAATTCTGGTTCCTTTTATACAGTTCAAGAATTCACTCAATCTTATCAAATACAGACTAATTTTCTCCAATATCACAGTGTTCTTTCTGCAGTAAAACATTTCAACTCTAATCCAGATTTTCCTAAATTAAGACTGTTATGTCCTTTTATTCCTACACACTTAGAACCATTCTTTAAAAAGTCTAAAGGTTCCAAACATTTTTATAGTATCCTGGTAAAAAATAACATTGTTCCATCAGGACAGAAGAAATGGAATAGAGTCTTTGATTTTAGTAACTTTTCTTGGCATCAGATTTTTAAGCTTCCCTTTGCTATAACTACTAATACAAAATTTC
>NW_018408170.1:309555-310517 GCF_002113885.1 Mizuhopecten yessoensis | reverse complement strand
TTATTCAGCATAATTGTTGCAAAAATTAAACAAATTTAATTCACCTTTACAGAGTCCGCGAACGAAACTGTTTTTTTCATTTTGTAACATGTAACACGGAATGAGATTATTATAAGTCTGTGTTGTGATGGAAAGACACGTTACAGTGGAACCTTGTCAGTAGGGATATTACCGTTACATCGGTAGGTTTAATATAAGAATTAATATCATTTTCACATGTAACGACCACGTGTTTTTTACCAATCTCCTTTGCTTCCAATCGGGTCTCCATGTTTGACCGCAGATATAAAAAGTTTCCAAACATTACAAAATCGGTTGAAATTAATTCTTCCAATAGAGTTTCAGTAATACTTTCTACGCCACTTTCAATGCGGTTACGAGAGATCTGATAGATGCATCGTGTGGGGAAAAAAATGGCATTGGGTGAAGACGCAATCCTTCATGTTGTGCTGTTTTAGAGAAAATGTCAAACTTTTACTAAAACACGTGACACTTCATGCGACAAGTCGGTTACATCACAGACCTCTCGACCTCTCTCTCTCTCTCTCTCTCTTTCTCTCTCTCTCTCTGTGTTTTTCTTGCTCCTCCCCGCTTCCTTTATTTCTCTCCTTCTCTCCCTCTCTCGCCTTGCCCCGTCTCTTCCTCTCTGGGTTCGCGCCCTAAATCTTTCCCCAGAGTTGTCGTTCCTAACATTTAGTAACTCATTTAGTCCCTTGTGATGATGTCAGAGATGAGTTTCAAAACACACAAAAACAACTTGAAACAAACTGAGTTTATTATACAAAAACAATGGCATATATCACAGAGTTACAATCTTTGAAATAAACGTTAAAGCACGTAATATTTATTCACATTAATTTCTTATTCAAGACGAATTCACATGGACTTACATGAACATTACCACGTAAATTTCTGTCGAAAAGATACAATAATATGTTAAAATGTTATATTAGTAAAAAAAA
>NW_018408170.1:294357-305923 GCF_002113885.1 Mizuhopecten yessoensis | reverse complement strand
ACCTAGTCCGACACACGCCCTCTATAATGGACTACTTATATGGTAACCTAGTCCGGCACAGGTGATCTATACTGGGCTATATATATAGTAACCTAGTCCGACAGAGGCGCTCTATACTAGACTACATATATAGTAACCTAGTCCGACACAGGCGCTCTATACTAGACTACATATATAGTAATCTAGTCCGACACAGGCCCTCTATAATGGACTACTTATATAGTAACCTAGTCCGACACAGGCGCTCTATACTAGACTACATATATAGTAACCTAGTCCGACACACGCCCTCTATAATGGACTACTTATATAGTAACCTAGTCCGGCACAGGTGATCTATACTGGGCTATATATATAGTAACCTAGTCCGACACAGGCGCTCTATACTATACTACATATATAGTAACCTAGTCCGACACACGCCCTCTATAATGGACTGCTTATATAGTAACCTAGTCCGGCACAGGTGATCTATACTGGGCTATATATATAGTAACCTAGTCCGACACAGGCGCTCTATACTCCCCCACATATATAGTAACCTAGTCCCCCACACGCCCTCTATAATGGACTACTTATATAGTAACCTAGTCCGACACAGGCGCTCTATACTGGACTACATATATAGTAACCTAGTCCGACACACGCCCTCTATAATGGACTACTTATATGGTAGGCACAGGTGATCTATACTGGACTATATATATATAGTTACCTAGTCCGACACACGCCNTCTTTTAATTTAAGATCATGATATGTTTCAAAAGGGCGTGCCACAAACGAAACTGCTGCTAAATAAGGTTATCAAATTCTTCGCCAATTTTTCCGGATGGGGAAAAGCCTATGTGGTTAACACAGTCACTGCAGCAGAATGAATCGCGTGTGATCCCAGTGTGCCAAGTGTGCCCAGGGGAGATCACTCTAAGTGTGGTGTCAAGTCTATTATTGCACCAGAGTGGTCCGCGATCGCCCCCATTTCATCCGCATCCAATTGGTCGGGGCGATACAAGTAACGGTGAACTCTCGCGAGAATGGACCCTGGTATCGGCTCCGACCCTGCAGGAAAGGGAAAGAATATTGAAATACATAATATATATATATATATATATATTTGCTCTGAAGGTATAGAGTACCTAGTGGGCTTCATGGAATATGTATGTAACCAATTTGCGTTCACACAAGCATGAACATTTACAAAATGCCGTTCAGTCTTTATGTGAAGAGCTCTTTTTCTTCCTCATCCCCAGTCCTGAAAGGAAAATATTTCCCTGACCATATCTTGATAAAGCTACTAGTATTTTTCTCCCGTATTAAGTTTTGTGTAGAAATTAACCACAATTGACAAACATATCCATTTGGTATCTGGGTTGCATCTTCTTGTTATATCTAATATCTAATCTATTCGAATGAAAGAATGGGAGAAAGAAAATGAAGAAATATGATTATATAAGTAAGTTAAATTATTGTTATATATCAGTCATATTTGCAAATATTGTTTCAAATCTTACCTTATGATCTAACAGAGGGTGTTTGGTCCCAAATCTTACCTTATGGTCGAACAGAGGGTGTTTGGTCCCAAATCTTACCTGGTGGTCGAACAGAGGGTGTTTGGTCACAAATCTTACCTGATTGTCGAACAGAATGTGTTTGGTCACAAATCTTACCTGATGGTCGAACAGAATGTGTTTGGTGCTCCTAAATCTTACCTTATGATCGAACAGAGAGTGTTTGGTGCTTCCAAGCATCCAATGGATGCTTTTGATGGATTTGGCGGGAGATTCGCTCCGGCTGACGGGAGAAGGGCTGTGTTCCGGTTCCGGTTTGCTGGAATCCGACCGGTGTTTATGACTGCTCATCACTCTGAAATCATAAAAATATCTTTGCATATATTTTAAATTAATATTTTAAGAGTTAAGTACAACAGTTATCAAGTAACAAAACGTATTTGCAAAATAACCGACTAGTAACTATTACTTCACTGGTGATGATCCCCACTGGAAAAGGTAAGGCGAATGAGTTTTACGATATGGAAAAAAAGAGGATTCGGTTGCTTATACAACTCGTATGGTAGCTATAATAAACTTAACGTACAAATATACCCTTGGTTTGATATGGTATTTTAACACTGTAAAGGGAGATAAATCATGTGCTCTTTATTTACATAAGAGCTTACGACTAAGTTACCAAATACATTCCTTTTTGTGTTTTAATCATGATTTTATAATATAAGATATAGTTTGAATGGATTTTGAGGTTAATACAATTTTCTCCTTTTTCACTCAGTGATAGACAAGGAAAACCGTAAATCTACTGTAGTCAACATTTCAATCAGCCACTAAACTTTTAACGCATGACGTCAGTTGTTGACGGGTATTTAAATATACTATAACAGTTATAATGGAGTTTTATGTATGAAATCACAAAATATTATGTAAAATGTAAGATTGACTGGAATATTAATTATTTTTTTAATCAATGGGTGATTTAACTATTGACGATGTATGACAAACCTTCCACAAAACAACCACGCAATTACCGGCATTCCAATGCACAGGGGTTCTATACTGGACTATATATATATAGTTACCTAGTCCGACACACGCCCTCTATAATGGACTACTTATATGGTAACCTAGTCCGGCACAGGTGCTTTATACTGGACTACATATATAGTAACCTAGTCCGACAGAGGCGCCCTATACTGGACTACATATATAGTTACCTAGTCCGACACAGGCTCCCTATACTGGACAACATTTATGGTACCTAGTCGGTTACAGGCGATCTATACTGGACTACATTTATAGTAACCTAGTCCGGCACAGGTGCTCTATAATGGACTACATTTATGGTACCTAGTCAGTTACAGGCGCTCTATACTGGACTTTTTATATAGTAACCTAGTTCGACACATGCGCTCTATACTGGACTACATATATGGTACCTGGTCGGTTACAGGCGATCTATACTGGACTACATTTATAGTAACCTAGTCCGACACTAGCGCTCTATACTGGACTACATATATAGTAACCTAGTCCGACACAGGCGCTCTATACTGGACTACATGTATGGTACCTAGTCAGTTACAGGCGCTCTATACTGGACATTTTATATAGTAACCTAGTCCGACATATGCGCTCTATACTGGACTACATATATGGTACCTAGTCGGTTACAGGCGCTCTATACTGGACTACATTTATAGTAACCTAGTCCGACAATAGCGCTCTATACTGGACTACATATATAGTAACCTAGTCCGACATTGGCGCTCTATACTGGACTACATTTATAGTAACCTAGTCCGACACTAGCGCTCTTTACTGGACTACATATATAGTAACCTAGTCCGACACGGGCGCTCTATACTGGACTACATATATAGTAACCTACTCCGCCACAGGCGCTCTATACTGGACTACATATATAGTTACCTAGTCCGACACAGGCGCTCTATACTGGACTACATTTATAGTAACCTAGTCCTACACAGGCGCTCTATACTGGACTACATATATAGTTACCTAGTCCGACACAGGCGCTCTATGCTGGACTGCATATATAGTAACCTAGTCCGACACAGGCGCATTATACTGGACTACATACATAGTAACCTAGTCCGACACAGGAGCATTATACTGGACTACATATATAGTAACCTAGTCCGACACGGGCGCTCTATACTGGACTACATATATAGTAACCTACTCCGCCACAGGCGCTCTATACTGGACTACATTTATAGTAACCTAGTCCTACACAGGCGCTCTATACTGGACTACATATATAGTTACCTAGTCCGACACAGGCGCTCTATACTGGACTACATGGATGGTACCTAGTCAGTTACAGGCGCTCTATACTGGACATTTTATATAGTAACCTAGTCCGACACATGCGCTCTATACTGGTCTACATATATAGTAACCTAGTCCGACACAGGGGCATTATACTGGACTACATATATAGTAACCTAGTCCGACATTGGCGCTCTATCCTGGACTACATTTATAGTAACCTAGTCCGACACTAGCGCTCTATTCTGGACTACATATATAGTAACCTAGTCCGACACAAGCGCTCTATACTGGACTACATATATAGTTACCTAGTCCGACACAGGCGCTCTATGCTGGACTACATATATAGTAACCTAGTCCGACATTGGCGCTCTATACTGGACTACATTTATAGTAACCTAGTCCGACACAGGCGCTCTATATTGGACTTCATATATAGTAACCTAGTCCAACACAGGCGCTCTATAATGGACTACATATATAGTAACCTAGTCCGACACAGGCGCTCTATACTAGACTACATATAAAGTAACCTAGTCCGACACAGGTGCTCTATACTGGACTACATTTATAGTAACCTAGTCCGACACTAGCGCTCTATATTAGACTACATATATAGTAATCTAGTCAGTTACAGGCGCCCTATACTGGACTACATTTATAATAATCTAGTCCGACACAGGCGCTCTATAATGGACTACTTATGTAGTAACCTAGTCCGGCACAAGCGCTCCATACTGGACTACATATATGGTTACCTAGTCCGACACAGGCGCTCTATATTGGACTACATATATGGTAACCTAGTCCGACACAGGCGCTCTATATTGGACTTCATATATGGTAACCGAGTCCGTCACAGGCGCTCTGTACTTGACTACCCAAAAGTTACCTTGTCGGAAACAGGCGCTCTATACTGGACTACATATATAGTAACCTAGTCCGACACAGGTGCATTATACTGGACTACATTTATAGTAACCTAGTCCGACACTAGCGCTCTATATTAGACTACATATATAGTAATCTAGTCAGTTACATGCGCCCTATACTGGACTACATTTATAATAATCTAGCCCGACACAGGCGCTCTATAATGGACTACTTATGTAGTAACCTAGTCCGGCACAAGCGCTCCATACTGGACTACATATATGGTAACCTAGTCCGACACAGGCGCTCTATATTGGACTTCATATATAGTAACCTAGTCCAACACAGGCGCTCTATAATGGACTACATATATAGTAACCTAGTCCGACACAGGCGCTCTATACTAGACTACATATATAGTAACCTAGTCCGACACAGGCGCTCTATACTGGACTACATCTATAGTAACCTACTCCGACACAGGCGCTCTATACTGGACTACATATATAGTAACATAGTCAGACACAGGCGTTCTATACTGGACTACATATATAGTAACATAGTCAGACACAGGCGTTCTATACTGGACTACATATATAGTAACATAGTCCGCCACAGGCGTTCTATACTGGACTACATATATAGTAACATAGTCAGACACAGGCGTTCTATACTGGACTACATATATAGTAACATAGTCCGACACAGGCGTTCTATACTGGACTACATATAGTAACATAGTCCGACACAGGCGCTCTATACTGGACTACATTTATAGTAACCTACTCCGACACAGGCGCTCTATACTGGACTACATTTATAGTAACCTAGTCCGACACAGGCGCTCTATGCTGGACTACATATATAGTAACCTAGTCCGACACAGGCGCTCTATGCTGGACTGCATATATAGTAACCTAGTCCGACACAGGTGCATTATACTGGACTACATTTATAGTAACCTAGTCCGACACAGGCGCTCTATACTAGACTACATATATAGTAACCTAGTCCGACACAGGTGCATTATACTGGACTACATACATAGTAACCTAGTCCGACACAGGTGCATTATACTGGACTACATATATAGTAACCTAGTCCGACACAGGTGCATTATACTGGACTACATACATAGTAACCTAGTCCGACACAGGTGCATTATACTGGACTACATTTATAGTAACCTAGTCCGACACTAGCGCTCTATACTGGACTACATATATAGTAACCTACTCCGACACAGGCGCTCTATACTGGACTACATATATAGTAACATAGTCCGACACAGGCGCTCTATACATGGCTACATATATGGTAGCCTAGTCCGACACAGGCGCTTGGCGTTGAAGCACATTCGACAAAAGGTCAGACTAAATAAACAATATCCTATCACAGAGACCTTAGAATTAAAAATGTAATGTATGTTTAGACTTCTCCTGATTGGCAGGGAGTATATGTATACGTTTTAAGAGATTTGATCAACATTAGGAAAAAAGGTAATCCCGAATGATGACAATCTGCATAATTATCAGGAAATTCTAAGCATAAATTGTGTTTTAATACTCAGGTCCCTGTGTTACCTACTCTGAACGCTGATATCTAGCACAGGAGTTCTACAAGGGGCCATTAAAATAAACCATTGGTTCATACATCAAATACGTGAGAAGCTTTCATGCTTTTTTTTCTTTTCTTTTTCATGTTTTCTTAAAAAAAATCAAAAACTCTTGTAAATTTTAAGATGTAAGACAGATAATTTGGTTTAAATACCTTAAGATCCCTATACCACAGCCAAAAACTGTAACTGCACATTGGAACGAAAGTGTCCTGACCCCATTGTGCTTAAGTTATCCTTAAACCGAAATTAAGGGAAGATTACTGTATATACGAACAACTACAGCGCAGAGGGACAGGATCCTTAATAGGTTGTGACGGTAATCCGGGAAGGACGCACTGTTAGGCCCTTGTCAAACGCCTGTGCGAGTCCTTATTAATGGTGTATATTAATCTCTCCACTTATCTCGAGGTCGAGTCGGTTCAAGTAGTACAAACGTCTAACATATCCACAGGAATCGATTCAATCGTTACTATATTTGGAGACATTTTTTCTTACTATCTTGATTAAATACAACTAATTGAATATAAAGTTTCTGTCTTTTCTTGTTCTACAAATATTTCCATTTCTTAGGGTAGAGGCCGAATAATCGATCCACGATAAGTCTTCCCACAACTCATCGAGGCCGTGATCAGTGGCATTGGTACCCATACTGTATATATCCCGAGGATCTGGTTCCAAAGATTATTTGGGGTGGTCGTACAGCGCAGTGAATAGCCCAGTTGCCTTTCAACAAGGCGGCCAGGTTCGATTCCCTGATCGGACGTGAAAAGACATGGGGTCACCTGCGCAATCACATGGGTTTTCTCCGGGTACTCCGGTTTCCTCCCACATTAAGATCCCCCATCCCCCACCCCTGCGCTAGTATCAGGGCCAACAAGAGTGATTAATTAAAGTTGAAATAATCTGTTTCATAGTGGTTGTAAAATAAATTATGATACAAAACATGGTACATGTTTAATGAACAAACTGTGAATATTGTGTGGTGTATTTTGAATTGCGATGTATATACGATGCGATAGGTGATAGAAAACTAGCCCAACGATTCATAGCTCAAACACTACACATGACCGGAAATCCATTTTCAATTATACGGATATAATTATGCGCTGTTGCGCGAGGACGAAAAACATGAACCAATCAATATGGTTCGACACCCAGCAGGGACCAAAATTTAGATTGGTAATCGTTTATCATATTTCTAAAACATCAATCATTGTTTTAATATCAAATTATGTACCAGAAATCCATTCTTAGCACACACATTTGTTTTCATTCAATAAAAAAAGACCTGCATGCATTAGTTGTAATTGTCAGGGTGAAGCATTTTTAGTAATCAAAATAAGACCTGACAGAAATTGAATTTAGATATATTGTTTGATATTATGAACAATATTTGATAGAATAAGTAAACAAACAAAAATCTTAGAATGCTTAGAAAAGAACCCCTTTGAATCTATCCTCTGAAGGGCGATAGTGAGCGTAACCCCAGGGGTATCGATGATGTTTGTTCATGGGTAATCGGGAACCGTCAGCACTTTCCGTAAACGAGTATTTTTTCGTTTACGGAAAGTGCCGACGGAAGCTCAGGGGATGTGTCGGTGTTGGAAACTAACTTACGGCCATATTGTCGAAGCTTTGATAACTTCTGTTGACTCTTCCACACCCAGACATACCCACCCACTGATAGCGTCGTCTGTCCTCCAGACATACCCACCCACTGATAACGTCGTCTGTCCTCTCCCGGCTTGTCCATGGAGTACGTCGAGGAGTAATGGCGGCATGTTTGAATCGCGGCACTAACATGTTGGCCTGTCTGTCTGTCTGAGCGTACGTTTGTGGAGGATTGATCATACGGACGACTGGACCCAGTTCTGGAATCCTCACCGTCTCCTCGAACCCATAACGACTGAAAACCTTCTCATCGTCATTGATTGGGTCATTTTCTAAGTCCTCACGCGATACATTGATACGCGGTAGTCGGTACTGAATCACGTGAGCAACTTCCTGATCATCATCGACGAATGAACGCTCCCTACTTACGGTAGGGCGTTTCTCTCCCTGAACACTCCTCGCCGTCCTCGACCACCTAAAATGGATACATAAATATATAAATTATAATTTACATCACCAGGTATGCACCTGAGTGCATCAGGTTACAACAAAGATCAGGCCGTCCCAACAGAGGAATTTGGCGATAGGTGAACAATTTATAGTTAATGTCGGAGGTCACTTGTATTTAAAAAAGATCAGAGGTCACTCGTGTTCAGTAAAGGTCAGGGGTCAACAGTGTTAAGCTCGGAGTTCACAAGTGTACCGTAAAGGCATGAGGTAAACAATGTATGGTTAATGTCAGAGGTCATCTGTGTACAATGGAGGTCAGAGGTCATCAGCGTACAGTGAAAGTCAGAGGTCATCAGTGTCCAGTGAAGGTCAAAGGACAACAGTGGACAGTAGAGAGCAGAGGTCATCAGTGTATAATGAAGGTCAGAGGTCATCAGTGTTCAGTGAAGGTCAGAGGTCATCAGTGTTCAGTGAAGGTCAGAGGTCATCAGTGTATAGTGAAGGTCAGAGTTCAACAGTGTACAGTGAAGGTAGGTGGTCACATTATTAAGGTCGGAGGTTACCAGTGTGCAGTGAGATTTGTATGTCAATATTGTAAAGGTTGTGTGATAATACTGTAAAGGTTGTAGGTCAATACTGTAAAGGTTGTATGTCAATACTGTAAAGGTTGTAGGTCAATACTGTAAAGGTTGTATGTCAATACTGTAAAGGTTGTAGGTCAATACTGTAAAGGTTGTAGGTCAATACTGTAAAGGTTGTATGTCAATACTGTAAAGGTTGTAGGTCAATACTGTAAAGGTTGTATGTCAATAGTGTAAGGGTTGTAGGTCAATACTGTAAAGGTTGTAGGTCAATACTGTGAAGGTTGTAATCTTTGTACGTAACGTTATGAGGTCTTGTGTAAAAAGACGTCGAAATCTTTTGTATCTTCAACTAAAAGACTCGGGACTACAGATCACTACGAGCGCCCTACCTATAACATTAAATAAAACTTTCTCTTATAGATTCAATAACAGGTTATCACTGTGACATGTGTGAAAAGCAAGTAACAAGGGGGGGGGGGGGAGGTGTAACTTTTAGTTGCTGTGGCAGAATGTTATTGTATATGACGTGAAATGCTATCTGTATATGACGTGAAATGCTACCTGTATATGACGTGAAATGCTACCTGTATATGACGTGAAATGCAACCTATATGTAACGTATATTTTAACCTGTATATCAGGTGAAGTGTTACCTGTATACAACGTGTAATGTTACCTGTGTTACTTGTAGGTAATATGTGATGTTACCTGGGCGTGACGTGTAATGTTACCTGTATTTGACGTGAAATATTACCTGTATGTGACGTGTTATGTTACCTGTATGTGATGTTACCTGTATGTGAAGTGTGAAGTAACCTGCGTGTGACATGTACTGTTACCTGTATGTGATTTGTGATGCTACCTGTATGTGATGTTTAATATTACGTATATGTGTGATGTTACCTGTTACCTGTTACCTGTGTAACGTGTAATGTTACCTGTCCGTGATGTGTAATGTTACCTGTGTGACGTGTTATGTTACCTGTCCGTGATGTGTAATGTTACCCGTGTGACGTGTTATGATACTTGTATGTGAGTTGTAGTGATACATGAATGCGACCTGTTATGTTACCTGTTAGTGATGTGTTATGTTACCTTTTACCTGTGTGTCCTGTAATCTTACCTGTATGATACGTCAAATGTAACCTGTATCTGACGTGTAATGTTACCTGTATGTGACGTGTTACATTACCTGTGTGACCTGTAATGTTACCAGTGTGTGTGATGTGTGATGTTACCTGTGTGAGGTGTAATGTTACCTGTTTGTGATGTGTAATATTACGTGTATGTGACTTGAAATGTTACATGTATGCTATCTGTGTGAGGTGTAATGTTACCTTTTACCTGTGTGTCCTGTAATCTTACCTGTATGATACGTCAAATGTAACCTGTATGTGACGTATAATGTTACCTGTATGTGACGTGTTACATTACCTGTGTGACCTGTAATGTTACCAGTGTGTGTGACTTGTAATGTTACCTGTGTGTCATGTGTAATGTTACCTGTGTGACTTGTAATGTTACCTGTATAGTACGTGTAATGTTACCCTATGTGACTTGAAATGTATAATGTTACCTGTTACCTGTGTGAGGTGAGGTGTAATGTGAGGTGTAATGTTACCTGTCTTTATTATTATTATTCAACTTTATTCTCTTTCACAATACAATGTATAGAGAAACATATTTACAATATAATATATAGTAATTGTAGTGTTCGTAGTCGGTAGTACACAGTACTGTTTTATAATATATACACATTTATATCGAGGAGGTCAAATACTGTTATTAATTATTCTAATAAAAGTACAAAGTTTCTTCAGTGTTTTTATATTAGTAGTATTCATCAATTCATTAAACTTAATTACATTTGGTCTCGTCCAAAAATATTTGTCTATGTATAAAATTCGAAACCCAGATAGTGACGGACACTCAAGCAAGTAATGGAATTCGTCACCAATTTGCTGACTGTTACAGTGTGGACATTTTCTTTCATTATACTCTATATTATGCCATCTGCCGGTTTCAACAATGAATTTGTGATTAGTAGTCTTAAATTTACAAAATGTAACTCTATCCTTATCACTTAAAATATCTAAGTAATTTTCAAAATGACAATTATTTTTAAAAATCCTATAACATGTAGCTTTTGATGAAGTGTGAACATCACTCTGCCATTTCTGTANCCCAGATAGTGACGGACACTCAAGCAAGTAATGGAATTCGTCACCAATTTGCTGACTGTTACAGTGTGGACATTTTCTTTCATTATACTCTATATTATGCCATCTGCCGGTTTCAACAATGAATTTGTGATTAGTAGTCTTAAATTTACAAAATGTAACTCTATCCTTATCACTTAAAATATCTAAGTAATTTTCAAAATGACAATTATTTTTAAAAATCCTATAACATGTAGCTTTTGATGAAGTGTGATGTTAACTGTCTGAGGTGTGATGTTACCTGTTTGTGACTACTGATGTTACCTGTATATTACGTATTATGTTACCTGTTTGTCACTACTGATGTTACCTGTATATTACGTGTAATGTTACCTGTATATTACGTATCATGTTATCTGTATATTACCTATTATGTTACCTGTATATTACGTATTATGTTACCTGTAT
>NW_018408170.1:286746-290702 GCF_002113885.1 Mizuhopecten yessoensis | reverse complement strand
TGTTACCTGTATGTTACGTGTAATGTTACCTGTATGTTACGTGTAATGTTACCTGTATGTTACGTGTAATTTTACCTGTATGTTACGTGTAATGTTACCTGTATGTTACGTGTAGTTACCTGTATGTTACGTGTAATGTTACCTGTATGTTACGTGTAATGTTACGTGACTGTGACCTGAGATTTTACCTGAGAGAATGATGACCGTCGAAAGGATCCGTCTGTATTGCCGGTAAGGCTATACAAAGTCCTGTGGCGACTGACATTGCTAACGTTTTGTGTGATCTCTCTATATCCTAGGTATAACAATCCATCAGGGATTCTGGCAATTTCAGTCCTCCGTAAATCCTATTAAGGATGGCTCGAATCCTTCCGATACCCGAAGGGCTCACAGATCTACGTATAATCCGAGTTTTGACGGTAACTACAGTCCCGTTCCCTTTCCTACGGCATACACAGTCCTTCGTATAGCCGGGTTTAGGATGTTTTGTGGACTGTCCTAACACTTAAACGTACGTGTGTTCTCGGTGACTTCTCAACTCGAACAAATAATTACCAAACCAAAGGTAATTGTCACTCAACAGCCCTACCCCACGGGTCCGTTACCGAGGCCCCGGGGTCACTACCGGTGATGTTAAAAACATATTTATGAATGTCGCATGTTAAACTCGTCAACTGAATGTCGAAGCGCGCTGTAATCAATTCGGTAAATAGTCCTTGGACCAGTGCCTGGGTTTTAACGCCAGTCTATGGCTGAACAGGAACAATGGCTGTAGAGTTTAACACTATGACAACTTCCATTGCGGCTTGTAAAATCTCAGACAATGACAAACAATCACGCAAGCTTTATACCAAATTTAAGGCTTCCTCTGTACCTTACAGGCCTGTATCTAATTTTTTTTTTCATGTTTTCATATTGCCAATGGATATAAACTGGGTAACAGTTCTGTTCGTTCTATCTGGTGGTCATTTTCTGAAATTCTCCCTGAAGCAAATGTTTATAGCATGTATGACTAAAGCTAACAATATGCTTATTTAAATCTGGGCCTGTACATGTGATTATGTATTAACCGTTAATTAACCGTACGCGTCGGTCGTTATCGCTCTGGTTCTTTTGGCAGAAACATGAAGCGATTATCGAATAAAAGGCGTAAATCAATATTGTCATTGTGCTTATGATTTATTCATTTTACAGTAAATGTAGCAGTTATAATCCGTGTGAGTGTTTTAAAGGCTCATACGATTCTTGGTCTGCCTGACCTCTGAATAACTACACTGAAATAATCCCCGATGGTTGATCAAGACAGGTTCCGAAATAACTCCCTGTCTAAACTTATAACGCCGAGAACTTCATTATTTATTCTATTTTCATTCATATATTTATTCATTTATTACTTTGATCTATTTGTTTTCGGATTAGGGTAACTTCTACATGAGTATACTATAGTATCCTAAAGTCTGTTATGAATTTCAGACAAAGACTGGAGTATCCTATAGTTTCTTATCCTTTTAGGACGGAGACTGGAGTATCCTATGATGTGTTATCCCTTTAGAACGGAGACTGGAGTATCCTATGATGTGTTATCCCTTTAGGACGGAGACTCGAGTATCCTATGATGTGTTATCCCTTTAGGACGGAGACTGGAGTATACTATGATGTTTATCGCTTAAGGACGGAGACTGGAGTATCCTATGATGTTTATCGCTTAAGGACGGAGACTGGAGTATCCTATGATGTGTTTTTCCTTTAGGACGGAGACTGGAGTATACTATGATGTGTTATCCCTTTAGGACGGAGACTCGAGTATCCTATGATGTGTTACCCCTTTAGGACGGAGACTGGAGTATCCTATGATGTGTTTTTCCTTTAGGACGGAGACTGGAGTATCCTATGATGTGTTATCCCTTTAGGACGGAGACTCGAGTATCCTATGATGTGTTATCCCTTTAGGACGGAGACTCGAGTATCCTATGATGTGTTACACCTTAAGGACAGAGACTGGAGTATCCTATGCTGTGTTACACCTTTTGGACCGAGACTGGAGTATCCTATAATGAGTTATCTCTTTAGGACGGAGACTGGAGTATCCTATCTGTGTTATCCCTTTAGGACGGAGACTCGAGTATCCTATGATGTGTTACACATTTAGGACGGAGACAAGAGTATACTATAATGTGTTATCCCTTTAGGAAGAAGACTGGAGTATCCTATGATGTATTACAAGTTTAGGACGGAGACTGGAGTATCCAACGATGTATTACACATTAAGGACGGAGACTAGAGTTTCCTATGATGTGTTACACCTTTAGGATGGAGACTGGAGTATACTACGATGTGTTACACCTTTAGGATGGAGACTAGAGTATACTACGATTTTTAACACCTTTAGGATGGAGACTGGAGTATACTACGATGTGTTACACCTTTAGGATGGACACTAGAGTATACTACAATGTCTTACACCTCTAGGATGGAGACTGGAGTATACTACGATGTGTTACACCTTTAGGATGGAGACTGGAGTATCATACGATGTGTAACACCTTTAAGATGGAGAGTGGAGTATACTAAGATGTGTTACACCTTTAGGATGGAGACTGGAGTATACTACGATGTTTTACACCTTTAGGATGGAGACTATAGTATACTACGATGTGTTACACCTTTAGGATGGAGACTGGAGTATACTACGATGTGTTCCACCTTTAGGATGGAGACTGGAGTATAATACGATGTGTTACACCTTTAGGATGGATACTCTAGTATCCTATAATGTGTTACACCTTTAGGATGGAGACTGGAGTATACTACGATGTGTTACACCTTTAGGATGGAGACTGGAGTATACTACGATGTGTTACACCTTTAGGATGGAGACTGGAGTATCCTACGATGTGTTATCCCTTTAGGATGGAGACTGGAGTATACTACGATGTGTCACACCTTTAGGATGGAGACTAGAGTATACTACGATGAGTTACACCTTTAGGATGGAGACTGGAGTATACTACGATGTGTTACGGCTTTAGGACGGAGACTGGAGTATACTACGATGTGTTACACCTTTACGATGGAGACTAGAGTATACTACGATGTGTTACACCTTTAGGATGTAGACTAGAGTATACTACGATGTGTTACACCTTTAGGATGCAGACTAGAGTATACTACGATGTGTTACACCTTTAGGATGTAGACTAGAGTATACTACGATGTGTTACACCTTTAGGATGCAGACTAGAGTATACTACGATGTGTTACACCTTTAGGATGTAGACTAGAGTATACTACGATGTGTTACACCTTTAGGATGGAGACTAGAGTATACTACGATGTGTTACACCTTTAGGATGGGGACTGGAGTATACTACGATGTGTTACACCTTTAGGATGGAGACTCTAGTATCCTATAATGTGTTATCCCTTTAGGATGGAGACTGGAGTATACTACGATGTGGTACACCTTTAGGATGGAGACTCTAGTAACCTATAATGTGTTATCCCTTTAGGATGGAGACTGGAGGATACTACGATGTGTTATCCCTTTAGGATGGAGACTGGAGTATACTACGATGTGTTACACCTTTAGGATGGAGACTGGAGTATACTATGATGTGTTACACCTTTAAGATGGAGACTAGAGTATACTACGATGTGTTACACTTTTAGGATGGAGACTGGAGTATCTCTTTAATTGATAGAGATATATCAATCAGTTGATGAGATATCTACTTAAATAAAGGAGATATCCCTTTTAGGTATGAAATAACAAGTTGGCTTGTTGCTTAACAGACTATAGACAAGATAAATCTGTACACCAGGGATAGATCCACTGGGAGTTTTCTGGCTTTGATCTTCAAACATCATCGCCGTTAGTTCGTCAACCAGAGCCTGTTCGTCAACCAGAGCCTGTTCGTCAACCAGAGCCTGTTCGTCAACCAGAGCCTGTTCGTCAA
>NW_018408170.1:282672-286028 GCF_002113885.1 Mizuhopecten yessoensis | reverse complement strand
TCAACCAGAGCCTGTTCGTCAGTCCTCTAGTCTAGACGCTGTTAGAGTCATTTATCAACCAGAGCCTGTTCGTCAGTCCTCTAGTCTAGACGCTGTTAGAGTCATTTATCAACAAGAGCCTGTTCGTCAGTCCTCTAGTCTAGACGCTGTTAGAGTCATTTATCAACCAGAGCCTGTTCGTCAGTCCTCTAGTCTAGACGCTGTTAGAGTCATTTATCAACAAGAGCCTGTTCGTCAGTCCTCTAGTCTAGACGCTGTTAGAGTCATTTATCAACAAGAGCCTGTTCGTCAGTCCTCTAGTCTAGACGCTGTTAGAGTCGTTTTATCAACCAGAGCCTGCTTGTCAGTCCTCTGTCTCGGTCTTGTATTAAGTTTCCTGTCAGCGGGCCTTAGCGCAGCATTGTTCTATGTAGTGTTTTAGAATCTCGTGACTTTTTGGCATGCTAACGTACATATTCGTTCATTGTGACTAGTTCTATGTTTGTTCCGTGAGATTTGTGATTTTAGTTCTATTTATTAACATTAATGGCGAGGGAATCTCTCATACCTATAGATATATACGGGTAGATATACCGGATTTAGAATAGATTGAGCTCTAGTTCTAAGTGTGTAGAAGTCCCGCGCCAATGTTGTTATATGAAACACTTTAACGATTGACCGATATATTGAGAAGACAATAAAAAGAACGATTTCCAAACTGGAAATATTTTGTCCTTGTGTATTGATGTTGCGGTTCACCAGCGGAGAAGTTATATACGCCAAGCTAAACCCTATTGTTTACACAATAAAAGATGGTATGCAAAGGTTTTTTGTTGTTTTGTTTTGTTCTTCTGCGTTGACAGTCTAGTGTAATATTTCATCACTGTGTGTTGACACTGTGGTATATTTTGTCACTGTGTGTTGACGGTACCGTATATTTTATCACTGTGTGTTGATGCTACAGTATAGTTTGTCCATTTGTATTGCCGCTGTGGTATATTTTGTCCCTGGTATAGTTTGTCCATTTGTATTGCCGCTGTGGTATATTTTGTCACCGTGTGTTGACGGTACCGTATAGTTTGTCACTGTGTGTTGACGTAACCGTATATTTTGTCAGTGTGTGTTGACGGTACCGTATAGTTTGTCACTGTGTGTTGACGGTATCGTATATTTCATCACTGTGTGCTGACTGTACCGTATATTTTGTCACTGTGTTTTGATGCTACGGTATAGTTTATCCATATGTGTTGCCGCTGTGGTATATTTTATCACTGTGTGTTGACGGTAAAGTATATTTTGTCACTGTGTTTTGATGCTACGGTATAGTTTGTCCAGTTGTGTTGCCGCTGTGGTATATTTTATCACTGTGTGTTGATGCTACGGTATAGTCTGTCCATTTGTGTTGCCGCTGCGGTATATTTTGTCACTGTGGGTTGACGGTACCGTATATTTTGTCCCTGTGTGTTGACGCTGTGGTATACTGTGTCCCTTTGTGTTAAATATGTGGTATATTCTGTCATTTTGAGTTGACGTTGTGGTATAGTTTGTCCCTGTGTGTTGACGCTCTGTGATATATTTTGTCCCTGTGTGTTGACGCTGTGATATATTTGGTCCCTGTGTGTTGACACTGTGATATATTTTGTACCTGTGTGTTGACGCTGTGGTATATTTTGTCCCTTTGTGTTGACGCTGTGGTATACTTTGTCCCTTTGTGTTAACTATGTGGTATATTCTGTCATTCTGAGTTGACGTTGTGGGATAGTTTGTCCCTGTGTGTGGACGCTCTGTGATATATTTTGTCCTTGTGTGTTGACGCTGTGACATATTTTGTCCCTGTGTGTGGACGCTCTGTGATATATTTTGTACCTGTGTGTTGACGCTGTGATATATTTTGTCCCTGTGTGCTGACACTGTGGTATATTTTGTCACCGTGTGTTGACGGTACCGTATATTTTGTCACTGTGTGCTGATGCTACGGTATAGTTTGTCCCTATGTGTTGACGCTGTTGTATATTTTGTTATGGCGTCATAGGATGGAAGTGTCTGGGCGACGAGACATCTGAAATTTATCACCACTTTCGCTATAAAAAAAAATCTGTACATCATGTTTTTATGAGTTTGAAATTGACTTTCAAACACAATAATTCAACAGAAAAGAACTGGGAATAATCAATGATATCTACACATACATTTTCTGACGAAAATCGATTATAGAATCTGTACTCGATTAATCAGTTATCTGGTCCAACTAACCGATACTCGACGAACTCGATCAATCGGAACACCACTATTTGACGCTGTGGTATATTTTGTCACTATCTATTGACGTTGTGGTATATTTTGTCCCTCCAGTGTTGACGCTGTGATATATTTTGTCCCTATGCGTTGACGCTGTAGTATATTTTGTCCCTCCAGTGTTGACGCTGTGATATATTTTGTCCCTATGCGTTGACGTTGTGGTATATTTTGTCTCTCCAGTGTTGACGCTGTGATATATTTTGTCCTTATGCGTTGACGTTGTGGTATATTTTGTCCCTCCAGTGTTGACGTTGTGGTATATTTTGTCTCTCCAGTGTTGACGTTGTGGTATATTTTGTCCCTATGCGTTGACGTTGTGGTATAGTTTGTCCCTGTGTGTTGACGCTCTGTGATATATTTTGTCCCTCCAGTGTTGACGTTGTGGTATATTTTGTCCCTCCAGTGTTGACGCTGTGATATATTTTGTCCCTATGCGTTGAGGTTGTGGTATATTTTGTCCCTATGCGTTGACGCTGTGGTATATTTTGTAATTGAGTGTTGACGTTGTGGTATATTTTGTCCCTGTGTGTTGACGTTGTGGTATATTTTGTGATTGAGTGTTGATGCTGTGATATATTTTGTCCCTCCTGTGTTGGCGCTGTGGTTTATTTGTCCTTACGTGTGGACACTACGATGTATTTTTTGTACTTTTTAATATGTATCACATTACAATTTACTTAAAGAATTGACATACACATAAACATACCTGCATTTAACTTCGTATGCATCTGTTTAGTCACTCCAGCTTAAACCTGTGGCTACAATAGTATTTAAATCCCTCAGATATAATCTATTTTAAAAGGCAAATGCAAATTAACCATTGGAGCGAGCTAATCCTCTCAATGGCTTCCCCTCGCTCTCTAATTACTGTACACGGTATATAATATATTACCGTTTGAGTCATTTAGATATGACTATGGCCAATACGTAAAACGGTCCGATCTGTGAGTTACGTGTATCGTATGTCAGTGTGTAGGGTGGTATATAAGTGGGCTGACTGAGTATACAGCAGGGGTACGAATATACACGGTATGTGGGGGGTATGTAGATATTTATTAGGGCGGGGCGAGGGGGCGAGG
>NW_018408170.1:255323-282556 GCF_002113885.1 Mizuhopecten yessoensis | reverse complement strand
GTGGGGTGAGGGGGGCGAGCGAGGGGGGAATTGTGGAGTGAGGGAGATGACCATCATAGGAGGTTTCAGTGGTTGACACCTATGCCAAATGGTGACTTATATGAGTTGATAGAGTCTGTTCCGCAATTGTAAAAATTGAAGTTTGATACATGTAAATGGGTTGTTGGATTTGTATATATTATACCTGTTACTTCTATAGAACATCTGAGATTTGAGTTAGGGCTTATAACCTATACTGCCTGACGTATTATATCTGTTACTTGTGTTAGAGTCATCTCCCTTAGAAAAAACAACAGGTATAATTCAATGAGACTTAGTTTCATGAAATGCGTTCCCTTCAAACGTGTCAACATAAAGTTTTATAAACCGAAGCTGCTGTGAAATGAAACTCACGTGTACTAAGACGACGCAATTAGCAATGCGATGACGTCATGATTTAACTCATTCACCCCTGGAGACACATTTGAACTCTTCCAATTCAAAAGATGGAGTAGTTCATCATGAAATTTCTGAGGTGAATGAGTTAATGGCAGAGACTATTTAAAATGTCATGTTTTCCTTTCCTTTTCACTGTTTCGATAAGATAACGAATTTGATCGGTGTGTATAGTGGAAACGCATCCATTTTCCTGAAATGTGGTATAGGGTCATTTAAAACGACTCAACCGCAAACATTAAAACATTAAGATAAGGACACATATGTCTTTCCGATGATGTGGTAACAGCAACATCAATAAATACATTTATAATAGGCTGGATAAATCGGAAATTGTTCGGGTCTTTCTGCCATACCGCTACCGCGCATCATGAAATGTTTGAACGAAACTGTGTCGCATACCATCACAACCGTTTAAAAATGCATTTCATTCTTTAAATACATGTGGGTGAATCTTTTGATATGTATGTACTTATTGAAACATGTTTGAGAAGCAATACTGTAAAAAAAACAACTAGTTGGATTAGAGCTCCTGTGTCGGAAACTAATACACTAAAATAAACAAAACTTCAAATTCGTTCCCTTTTCATTTGACTTCAATGAAACGAAGCGCGCCAAATTGTATATTCATATATTCATATAATGTGTTATTCAGCTAAGAACCTCTATGGGAGTTTTATTTGATTGATTAGGAGGCATGGTAGTCTAGTGTTAGGACGCCGGGCTCGTGACCGAATGGTTGCGGGTTCGAGTCACGTCACGGCACTGTGTTGTATCTCTGAGCAAGATACTTTACTCCGCTTGTTCCAGTCTACTCAGCTATAAATGAGTACATGGTTGGGCAGTGCTAGAATTGTTGAATGCTAGCTGTGAGCGCCGAAATGGTAGCACCGGCTGTATGCTTCCTAGGGAGTTGAGAAAGATATTGACTGGTTGCAAAGGTCCTATAATAACGGATAATAATTTGTGAACTGCTTTGAGGCGACCTACGAAATAGGTTGTGATAAAGCGGTATATAAAAACCTCGAATTATTATGATTATTTCGCAATATGGAAATCTTGGTAAGGGCAGACATAACATGACAGTCCATTTCCAAACTCTCTGCCAAAGATTCATCATTCTTCCCGATATATTGTATCGTGATGATTTCTAATCTTAGTACTTAGGACCGAGTTAGTCGATTATTTTATCTAATGTTGTTTGCTTATTGTGATAAATAGTACATGTTCGAGATCACACACGGTAATTCACTCCTGAATATATTAAAACCTTGTCAGAGTAATTAAAAATAATCATATTCCTATATGTCTTATGTCGTCGGCTGTTGATAATTTCTTATACACTAGTTCGTGTCATGGACGTGTGGGTGGGGGTGGAGGACAGGTTTACATGAGGGGGTAGGGACTGGTGCGCTATAATTGAATGAACGGGTGCTTGGGGGGGGGGGGGGGGGGGGGGGGGGGGGGAGTGAGTGAGAGGAGAAGTTTAATGTTGATATACCATCGGTCTGCTTCAGTGTACAAATGTATGTGTTTGGAGGGGTATATGTCGAGAAGGGTGGGGAGAAGGACGTCTCTGGAGGGAAAATGTGTTAGTTTTGTGTGGTTGGGGTTGACGTTTCGTTTTAAGTGGACGGAGGTTTATCNTGTGCTGAGTACCATGTACACAAGTATTGTATTGATTTATACTACTTTTTTAAACCATGGCTTATAATATTAAATCCCCACCACCGTTCACAAGCATGGCGTAGTCGGGTAAAGTTACTGAGAGTAGTCGGGTAGATAAAGGCTACCAGTTAATATGTACATACCTGGCCTGTCTGCCGCTTCCCGCGCTTTGTACACCGACGGACGACATCCTCAGACGGTCCGCATCTCACCTGCCTTTTCAGGTAACATCTGTACAGGTAACTCTCACTTGGTACAGGTAAAACACACACAGGTAACACACCACAAACAGTTACAGGTAACAAGCACAGGTAACCAGCCTTAACTAAGCGGCCACGTGACACGATAATACCATAAGCTAGTGGCAAATCACAGATATTTCTTACACTTGATCGCTGGACAAGCGGGTGACGATTTCGTAAATAATGCATATTCAAATTCACCGACACGTTAAACTAGACCTTGGATTGATAACTATCGGCACAAAACAAAACCTGCTAACGACAGATATTTTATTACTATAAGTATGTAAACTAGTGCCAGGTTTTATGTCTGTGATTAAAAAATGTAAATATTTAGAGTGTATTGTCTGAAGGGATTAATGCGATAAAATGCTGTAAATGAGTTATCGTTCGATTTGTTCTATTTTTGTGCTGTGTCGATGTGTGATTTTGATAACAGAATATACACACAGGGACCTGATAATTTGTTACAGCTGTATTTGGACCTAAACTAAGGTGTTAAGAGTAATTGTACACGTTTTGGGGTTCAGATCAAATTTCGTATATCATCATCATTGGGGGGGGTGGCATTTTTACCGCAAATTGATCTGAACCCCCGAAACGTGTAAAATTACTTTAAACACCTTAGGTTAGGTCCAAATATAGCTGTAACAAATTCTCAGGTCCCTGTGAGAATTACCAATGGTCCTCTTTGGCCTTTCGATTCGTTCCGTGGAAAAGTGGAAAAGTGCATTAACCAAAAGGGACATGCTGTTTGATTGTCAGGTCCAGGGAAGGATATACGCCTGACATGCAGCCCATTGCATCATTGCGACTAATAAAGTGGCTCACTCGGCAGAATCTTCTTTTCCGTGGTGTCTCCCTGGGCATCCGTCTTCATATCACTTTATGTATTGTTTTGTATGTCACGACCACGGACTTAGATAACAATTCTAATTCCGTGGTCACGACACACTACTGAGGTTACATAAAAAGCAACAGAAATACCGAAAAACTTTTGCACTTAAGGTATAGTCACAGTTCTCTGTTTTGTATCTCCATCGAAGGAGAGTTCCAATTGTTAGATATATTTTGACCTGGAGTTTATTGTCTATTTACTATATCAAAGAGTTATATATGCAAGACATATTATAATTTTCCTTTTTTACAAAACATTTCTGTCACAGAGTTTCGATCCTCAAATCTCTGGTAACAAAGGATAGAGCCTATCCACTGAGCTACTGCTCATGATATTTGTTACGCAACATTACCTGGAAAAACATCAAAACTCCTTCGAACAGCCAACATTTTTTAAACCTCATTGAAGGGAAAACACACATAGTAATTATAGATAGGTAGAAGATACAGGCAGGTGATAGTTATAGACAAATGGTAGTTATAGACAGCTGGTAGTTATATACAGGTGGAAGTTATAGACAGGTGGTAGTTATAGACAGGTGGTGATTATAGACAAGTGATAGTTATAGATAAATGGTAGTTATAGACAGGTGGTAGTTATGGACAGGTGGTAGCTATAGACAGGTGGTAGTTACAGACAGGTGGTAGCTATAGACAGGTGGTTTTATAGACAGGTGGTAGCTATAGACAGGTGGTAGTTATAGACAGGTGGTAGCTATAGACAGGTGGTAGTTATAGACAGGTGGTAGATATAGACAGGTGGTAGTTATAGACAGGTGGTAGCTATAGACAGGTGGTAGTTATAGACAGGTGGTAGCTATAGACAGGTGGTAGTTATAGACAGGTGGTAGCTATAGACAGGTGGTAGTTATAGACAGGTGGTAGCTATAGACAGGTGGTAGTTATAGACAGGTGGTAGCTATAGACAGGTGGTAGTTATAGACAGGTGGTAGATATAGACAGGTGGTAGTTATAGACAAGTGGTAGCTATAGACAGGTGGTAGTTATAGACAGGTGGTAGCTATAGACAGGTGGTAGTTATAGACAGGTGGTAGATATAGACAGGTGGTAGTTATAGACAGGTGGTAGTTATAGACAGGTGGTAGTTATAGACAGGTGGTAGTATTGACTGGGGGTGGTGATTATAGACAAGTGGTAGTTATATACAATGGTTGTTATATACAGGGAGTAGTTATAGACAGGTTGTGGTTATAGACCGGTGGTAGTTATATACAAGTGGTAGTTATAAACAGGTGGTGATTAAAGACAGGTGGTAGTTATATACAGGTGGTAGTTATAGACAAGTGGTAGTTATGGACAGGTGGTAGTTATAGACAGGTGGTAGTTATAGACAGGTGGTAGTTATAGACATGTTGTAGCTATAGACAAGTGGTAGTTATAGACAGGTGGTTGTTATAGACATGTGGTTATTATAGACAGGTGGTAGTTATAGACAGGTGGTAGCTATAGACAGGTGGTAGTTATAGACAGGTGGTAGCTATAGACAGGTGGTAATTATTGACTGGCAGTGGTAGCTATAGACAGGTAGTTGTTATAGACAAGTAGTCGTTATAGACAGGTGGTCGTTATAGACAGGTGATCGTTATAGACAGTTTACCATTTACCATGTGGCTCCATTTGATTAGCTAATGTTTATGATTTAATGATTCCCAAAGGTATTTAGCAGGGTCCTAATTAACAAGAATACATCAATTATACTTGACACAAAAGACATATATATATAGCTGTCAATAATTTCAATTCAATTCAATTTTTAAAATAAAATTTAAAAATAATAATTGTGAAATTGATGATTGTTTACAGATGATGGTAATTCTGCATCTTGTGACATCCTTGACTTGTAGTCCGACACTGCTGTCATTCTAGTCGCGAAGCCTCATTTGACGTCATCAGGTGATGGCCAGCCCTCTTCAGATGTTTCGACCCTTAATCATTACATCCTCCGGCTGGTGGGTCAGTAGTAGTGGCCAAACCACTACTCGTCTATGTCGGCTTCCACAACGGCTCTTCTCGTTTGTGCCATAGCCAGCACGATGCTCTCTCTGCAGCTTCTCCCAATCGTCTGATGGCGGTAGCTCTTGCCCTCCCAGTGACTCCTGTCGACTGTAGTGTCCTCCACTCTGACTGTGCGGGGAAACCTCCACTGGAAAGAGCCATACTGTCCATCCTCTGCTCCTGCACTTTTCCGTCAGCTCATCTTACTTGGCTTTCTTCCTCTCGTGAGCTTCCTCGCAGCATTCCTCCCTTGGTAGGGTGAGCTCTATGGCGATGAGGTGTCTGGATTGCTCTGTCCATATTACCATGTCAGGCCTCAGTGTTGTTTCCACTATTCCTGGAAACACAAGCTTCCTGTCAAGGTCAACCTTCATCTCCCATGTTGGCGCCTGTTCCAAGATGGATGAGGTGCTTCGAGGCTTCACTGTGGTTTTCTCCCCTGGTTTCACAAACTTGATACCAGCCTCGTTTGTTCTTACACCAGTTCTTTTCTTCCTTTTCTCCACTTCAAGAATATCTGCTAGGACCCGCAAGACGTTGTTGTGCCTCCATCGGTATCTACCCTGTCTTAGTGCTTCTTTGCAACCAGACAAGATATGAGCCATTATTCCTCTTCCTCCGCATAGCTTGCAGCAAGGATCCTCCGTCAATCCCCACTGATGCAGGTTAACTGGAGATGGTAGCGTGTCATACACGGATCGTAGCAGAAATGATATCCGGAAGGGCTCCATTCTCCATATTTCAGCCCATGTCAGCTTCCTCTCTGGGAGATGCTGAGTTCCACAGATTTCCCTCTCCTCCTTTCCTCCTCAATCCTTCTGATTTCTTTCTGCACCATTTGCCGTCTTTCTTGGGTATTTGCTTTCTCCCACTGCTGGAAATGAGAGAAGCCAACTCCATGTCTTCCGACGCAGGTGTTCCCGATGATATCCTTCAACTCGGGCATACAATGAAAGTGATTCAATCAATAAATTACAAAGATACAAAAAAGTAAGATTAATCGATAACTAATTAAGAGAAATGTAAAAAATACCAACGAGTAATATACAGAATACCAGAAAAACTTCGCCTGTCAAATTTTCGCCCTTTGCCGGTATAATCTGTTTTTCACAAAGTGTTATTTTCACCCTTTACTTATTATTATTTTGTTTGAAATGTTGTGTGCTTATTTTCACGGTCGTGATAAATTTCCTCTCATTATGGAGAGTGGAAAAGGCGAAATTTAAACTGCGGTGAGCATTTCGCTGTATACAGTAGTGGTTCACCAAAAAGTGGCGGTTGGTTATTCTGTATAATTAACCTATCAGTTTATTGTTCTACATCACCTTCATAACATATGCATGTATACATAACATTCAAAGTAAAGGACACAGGGACCTAAGAATCATAAAGGGCACAGGGACCTCAGAATCGTAAAGGGCCCAGGGACCTAAGAATCGTAAAGGGCACAGGAACCTAAGAATCGTAAAGGGCACAGGGACCTAAGAATCGTAAAGGGCACAGGGACCTAAGAATCGTAAAGGACACAGGGACCTAAGAATCAATTACAGCTATATTTGGACCTAAACTAATGTGTTCAGAGTAAGTTTACACATTTTAGGGGGTTTGATCAACTTACAGTAAAAGTGCCACCTCCAATGATGATATATATACGAGCAGGTGGCGTTTTAAAAGAAAGAAAGAAAAAAATTACAAATACAAATACTATAAAAGAAAACTTTTAATTTTTGACATCACAATAACAAGGGTTATGTTAATACAGAGAAAATGTAGTACATGTACATGGAAAAATATTACAGTAAGTGGAATATTGAAATATCTATTATCATAGCTTAGAACTAGTAGTAAGCAAGATCAACTCAGTACAGAATTTTGTAGAAAAAGGGGCATAACTCTGGAGAAGTGAGTTGAAATGAATAATAAATAACATACAAGTTTATTACAACAACTGCCTTGTCTGTTGATTCTATTATCATATAATCCCCTGTAAACAAAATTTCTAAACACAAGTACTTATGTTTATAAGACACTTTGATCGTGTCTATGGTCTAGTAATTTAATACATGTATATTGTTTCTGTAAAGTTGTTAAAAATCGCGGGGATTTGATTTCGCTATATAAGCGGTCACCAAAAATAGCAAGAAATAATATAACAATCTCCATGAATATTGATATATTTAAGACACAATGAAAAAGTCAGTTTACCAAATAATAAATCAACAATATGATATTGTATTTCACTTTTTTTTCACATAATGCTTGTTATTAAACACTAACAACCAAATACAAAAATACCCTTGTTTAACGAGCTAATCATTTGTACCTGGTCATGTTGCGCGAAACTATATCCCTGCGAACAAGTTCTGATTGGGACAATCGCAAAATATTAGTTCTCCAGAATTATACCACTGGCCCCAGTTGTACAGAATATATAATACAAATAGGTAAGTGATGGAGCGTCAATCCCAAGGATTCCGTAAAGGTAGGTTTCGTTTGGTTTACATGTTTCAGATGGCTAGGCCAACCATCATCAGAACCTATAATAATATATCAGAATAAATGATAACAAGTTTATATCCTAGTGATTTGTCAGTGTAATATTAACTCCAGTGGTGGTTGCTTTATAGGGAAACGATGTCATAAATTCATTGAAAAAAGAATTAAAAAAATAGAAGACTTTATTTAGGTATATAGACAAGACCTTATTTTGTTACACACATCAAAAATATATATATCATTTTATAAACCCAAAGCTAAATTATATCGTAATTTTGCTGCCATTCCATTAAACTTTCAATAAACTTGCTAAAGCTTCTTGTATAGGGTCCCAAGACCTTGTTTGAGATTCTCTATGCAAAATTTTCACAACAACTCTTAATAACAGGTGAGAAATCTTATACCTTCACAAGGATATTTACAATTGTTAACTCATTCACCCCTGAAACTTCATTATGAACTATTCCAACCTTTGAATTGGATGAGTTCAAATGTGTCTTCAGGGGTGAATGAGTTAATTGATGAGATTTCAAAAGGATGGCTGCAGTTACTTAAATAATGATGTACATAGAATTCACATTCTCACAATAAAACATTGAATGCAATGATAACAATAACTCAACACAAAAAATTATCTCCGCAATTTTCACATTTTTTTCACACTGAAGTTCAATATTCTAAATTGGGTAATATGTAAGAAAAACATTTCTCGTATGTGCAAAACCTTTTACGTTTAAGTGCGAGAATGAATCTGACAATTAATAATATCATTTAATCCGGGGATAATCCCCCTTAAACTTCAAAACAGTAACAAAAACAAAGAAATAATAGAAAAGAAAAAAAAATGATTACAGTTACACGTCAAATTCCATAACTTTGTTATGGGGTTATCAAACAGTAAAGCACTACCCCACTACAGGTAGATGTGTCCCCCTTCCTGATGGAGCCTTAAAGTGTATAGAGAGGAACTGTAGACTTTCCCAGTAACGATCTCCGAGTGACCTGGTTTTGTACGAGTTCACACAGGTGTATTTTTCCTATAATAAGTTATAGGACCAATATATTTGTTGGACATCTATAATTCAACGATTTTCATCATCAGCTGGATGAGTGAAAAGTAATGGGGGCTTGTTGTTTGCAAAAAGGGCAATAACTCTGTCAATAATTCAAGGAACTGTGTATCAGTACACGCAATATATTTCAGGTAGATAAGCAAAATGACTTTTATTATTATACAAAGGGTGCTGTAGAAGGCTTTAAAACTAATACCATTTGAAAACATGTTTTCTAGGGACAAAGAGGATTGTTTTAGTGCACATTGTAAATAAGCTGTATTCTACAAGAAAGAAAGATGGGAGATAATCAGAGCAGTGCTTTCCATTTTGTGAATCATACTCTCAATTCATGCACCCCTACATTTTTTAGATAGTGTATCAGCTAAGCCAAGTCTCGGAGGGGAGACTAGTGTAACAGCTAAGCCAAGTCTCGGAGGGGGGAGTAGTGTAACAGCTAAACCAAGTCTCGGAGGGGGGGGGGGAGGTAGTGTAACAGCTAAGCCAAGTCGCGGAGGGGGGAGTAGTGTAACAGCTAAGCCAAGCCTCGGAGGGGGGAGTAGTGTAACAGCTAAACCAAGTCTCGGAGGGGGGGGGGGGAGGTAGTGTAACAGCTAAGCCAAGTCTCGGAGGTGGGAGTAGTGTAACAGCTAAGCCAAGTCTCGGAGGGGGGAGTAGTGTAACAGCTAAACCAAGTCTCGGAGGGGGGGGGGAGAGGTAGTGTAACAGCTAAGCCAAGTCTCGGAGGGAGGAGTAGTGTAACAGCTAAGGAATTTGAGGGGGAAGACTGCCATACTGATAAGCTAGCTTTTCCAGTGATGCGGTATAACCCGGGGACCAGCTCACTAGTTCAGCAACGTCGAGCAGGGTCAGTAGTTGGATGGGTGACCGCAATCACGTTACAATTATTGACATTTAACAAATATATATAATATTACTTACATATCTACACTTAACTTTCATGACCATACAGAGGAATGAGTGAGGTAAGGGCTTTCCTTACTCTACTCAAACTATGTGTACAATTCATTAATATCACATTCTGGTTTTTACCTGAGAAACCCAATTTATACTGATATTGAGACAAATCTCATATGACTTTACGACCCTTTAAAATTGACTTTACTGTTCACAATTTTCTTTACCAACACAATTGTATAAATATATATGTAACAGAAGATAGAGAAAAGGCACAGCCAGACTGGGGTGTGAACCTGGGACCCTCCAAACTCTAGACAGACGCTCTAACCAATTGAGCTACCTGGTCCCCGGCGATCCACCCAGTCCAGTTCCGCTACATTCCTCCCTCCTTTAACAAAACTCTTCAGTCCGAGACACAAGGCTCTATACCACCATCCATGATGAGTATATTTTGTTTGGTGCCAAATCAAACAGGGGTGAAAAAATGCAGGGCCAGACCAGGTAACAAACTCGGAACTTTGAATAGACACTCTTCCAAATTAGCTACCTGGTCGCTGAAAATCGACCCAGTGCAGTTTAGCTACAGATCAAGTCAAATTTCACTGTATATTGAAAAGAATTTCCTCTGTAAGCTAAAATGCTTCACAATACTCCCATGTTAAAGCTTAAGTTATCTCTCTTTGTTAAAATGACAATTATCTCAACTTTTCTGAACTTAAATAGCATCCTTTAGTTTGGATCAGGGTTGCCTCCCTTACATCACGAGTTATCTCCTATACTTCACACCAATGTTTTGTTTGGCCTCCTAGTTAGAACCGAAGTTGCCAGCAATAAGTTGCTGGAAGTCAACGGTCAGATGGACGTGCGTAAGTCCTCGCAGAGTACGTAAGTAGTCAAAGCTACTTTTATACTGCTGACTGGAGACACCTAGTCTGTTAAACACTGCCTTAAGTCCTTCACTGCGGGCCGACTCAATGATAGCAGTATAATTGGCGTTAGCTACAGAGTGTATGTACGCTGCCTCTACCGTCCCCTGCTGCAATATCTCCTCAGCCTCATTCTCTGTTCTCTGTACCTGAACATCAATATAAAAATAAACAAATCAGGGGAGCAGGAGTGACATCATTGACAAATGTTTGTGTTACAGTATGCAATATGAGATGACCTATGACCCCGGTAGTTACAATGATGACCTATGACCCCGGTAATTACAATGATGACCTTTGATCTCTGTAACTTTGACTGTGATAAACAGTGACGCCTATACTTATAGTAGAGTTCCCACAATGGGGTCCCGTAACCATTTTTCCCGGATCAAGGTTTGAAAGTTGATTTTGGTCAGTTTGAGGGTGAACCTCGTGAAAATGTGGGATAAGTCGGCAAGACGCGAAAATTTGAAATGGCCGCCACCTGGCGTCCAGTATATCATAAAAATAAATATCTTTGCTTCTAGATGTTTGTTTTAGATGATTTTTGGGTCTAATTATATGTTTTAAGAGTCAGGGATTTCATTTTTTTTTCTATTGTATCGCTGCCAAAAACCAGAGTTGTCCATAAAATCGATGTCGATTTCGGCTACACTGGAAACGTATGAACAATAGTTGTATATGAACCGAAATGACTCAATTCAGCTACCAATATTAACACTTGGTCATAGATGTGCAATTACCCATAGAATGCAAGCCTAGCTTATGGAAACGTTATGTTGACGACATACTTGAGATAATCAAGAAGGGGTCACAGAAAGATTTGACCACACATATCAACACTATAGATGCCACTAACAACATCAAATCTACATGTCATGAAGAAACCAATGGCACAATGCCCATCCTAGACAGTCTACAGGTAAAGAAAGAAGACGGAACCGTGAAGGTATTGGTCTATAGAAAAAAAGACTCATACGGACCAATACCTCAACTTAAAATCTCTCCATCCTTTACACCAGAAGTTAGGCATCATACGCACATTGCTCAACAGATGTGATACCATAGTCACAGAACAACAGGACAAAACACAAGAGCAGAATCACATCGCTAGGGCAACGAGAACATGATTGTGCATATCCGGAATGGGCCCTAAAGCGTAAGGAGAAGAACAAAAAAAGGCCAATCAAGGATGAGAACAAAACCAAAGGTCAAGTGGTCATCCCGTATATAAAGGGTATATCCAAAACCATCAAGAGGATATATCACCATCATGGCCATGAAGCCCCACAAGACGCTTCGCAATATCCTAGTACACCCTAAGGATAAAACACCTAAAGAAAACGTCGCAGAATGCGTATACAAAATTGGATGCAAAAACTGCGACACGTCGTATATTGGAGAGACTGGAAGGCGATTTGGGGTCCGCCTTGGTGAACACCGGAAAGACACAGAAACCCAAGAAGGAAGGAAATTCACTAGATCAGAAAGAAAACAGTCGGAGTCCCGGATAAATAAACTGGCCGTGCCACACAGAAAAACCATGTGATTGACTGGGATAACTCCAAAGTTTTGGACAGAGAGAGCAATCTGTTCAAGCGGCAGATAAAGGAAGCCAACTGGATACGCCGCAGTGGGCCAGTTCTAAATCGAGATAAGGGGGCTCAAAGACTCTAGCACATCTATGACCAAGTGTTAACAAAGCGTAGCTGAATTGAGTCATTTCGGTACATATACAACAACTATTGTTCATACGTTTCCAGCGTAGCCGAAATCGACATTGATTTTATGGACAACTCCTACACATTTTACACCTTTGTGTGCATACGCTTCACTGGTTATTTGTCTGATGAAGTTGACAGTGTACATATCATACTAGTCATCAAATCGTCACATAGAAAAGAACTTCTCATAATAATATGACCTCTGTATTTCAAATAACTGTGATGACCTGCAATCTCTGTACTTCGATCGACTGATGACCTATGACCTCTGTATTTCAAATACTTGTGATGACCTGTGATTTCTGTACTTTTCATGACTGATAACCTATGACCTTTGCACTTACGATGACAAAAATAGCCTGTGACCTGTGAACTTACAATGGCGGTGATATATGAACTATGTGCTTACAATGACTGATGACCTATGACCTCTGTGCTTACAATGACTGATGACCTATGACCTCTGTGCTTACAATGACTGATGACCTATGACCTCTGTGCTTACAATGACTGATAACCTATGACCTCTGTGCTTACAATGGCTGTGGTGTTTTTCCTGACGACTTGAGCTTCCTGTTTAAGCAGCTCCGCTTCAGCTTCTTCCATAAGAATCAGGGACTGCATGTATCGTTCTTTCACGGTATTAGAGATAGCCACATTTCCAAGTTGGAAATACTTGACATCTGCAAACAGCCCCTTATCAACTGTCTCACAGGTACTGTAAGGTTTACAGCCAACAGAACAAGCTGTAAAAAAATCGGCATTTGTTAATTATAGTCTGACATGAACTGTAGGGTTACAACTGATGTCAGAGGCACACAGTGGGGAAATAGACAGGGGTCAATTATAGTCTCACATGAACTGTAGGGTTACAACTGATGTCAGAGGCACACAGTGGGGAAATAGACAGGGGTCAATTATAGTCTGACATGAACTGTAGGGTTACAACTGATGTCAGAGGCACACAGTGGGGAAATAGACAGGGGTCAATTATAGTCTGACATGAACTGTAGGGTTACAACTGATGTCAGAGGCACACAGTGGGGAAATAGACAGGGGTCAATTATAGTCTGACATGAACTGTAGGGTTACAACTGATGTCAGAGGCACACAGTGGGGAAATAGACAGGGGTCAATTATAGTCTGACATGAACTGTAGGGTTACAACTGATGTCAGAGGCACACAGTGGGGAAATAGACAGGGGTCAATTATAGTCTGACATGAACTGTAGGGTTACAACTGATGTCAGAGGCACACAGTGGGGAAATAGACAGGGGTCAATTATAGTCTGACATGAACTGTAGGGTTACAACTGATGTCAGAGGCACACAGTGGGGAAATAGACAGGGGTCAATTATAGTCTGACATGAACTGTAGGGTTACAACTGATGTCAGAGGCACACAGTGGGGAAATAGACAGGGGTCAATTATAGTCTGACATGAACTGTAGGGTTACAACTGATGTCAGAGGCACACAGTGGGGAAATAGACAGGGGTCAATTATAGTCTGACATGAACTGTAGGGTTACAACTGATGTCAGAGGCACACAGTGGGGAAATAGACAGGGGTCAATTATAGTCTGACATGAACTGTAGGGTTACAACTGATGTCAGAGGCACACAGTGGGGAAATAGACAGGGGTCAATTATAGTCTGACATGAACTGTAGGGTTACAACTGATGTCAGAGGCACACAGTGGGGAAATAGACAGGGGTCAATTATAGTCTGACATGAACTGTAGGGTTACAACTGATGTCAGAGGCACACAGTGGGGAAATAGACAGGGGTCAATTATAGTCTGACATGAACTGTAGGGTTACAACTGATGTCAGAGGCACACAGTGGGGAAATAGACAGGGGTCAATTATAGTCTGACATGAACTGTAGGGTTACAACTGATGTCAGAGGCACACAGTGGGGAAATAGACAGGGGTCAATTATAGTCTGACATGAACTGTAGGGTTACAACTGATGTCAGAGGCACACAGTGGGGAAATAGACAGGGGTCAATTATAGTCTGACATGAACTGTAGGGTTACAACTGATGTCAGAGGCACACAGTGGGGAAATAGACAGGGGTCAATTATAGTCTGACATGAACTGTAGGGTTACAACTGATGTCAGAGGCACACAGTGGGGAAATAGACAGGGGTCAATTATAGTCTGACATGAACTGTAGGGTTACAACTGATGTCAGAGGCACACAGTGGGGAAATAGACAGGGGTCAATTATAGTCTGACATGAACTGTAGGGTTACAACTGATGTCAGAGGCACACAGTGGGGAAATAGACAGGGGTCAATTATAGTCTGACATGAACTGTAGGGTTACAACTGATGTCAGAGGCACACAGTGGGGAAATAGACAGGGGTCAATTATAGTCTGACATGAACTGTAGGGTTACAACTGATGTCAGAGGCACACAGTGGGGAAATAGACAGGGGTCAATTATAGTCTGACATGAACTGTAGGGTTACAACTGATGTCAGAGGCACACAGTGGGGAAATAGACAGGGGTCAATTATAGTCTGACATGAACTGTAGGGTTACAACTGATGTCAGAGGCACACAGTGGGGAAATAGACAGGGGTCAATTATAGTCTGACATGAACTGTAGGGTTACAACTGATGTCAGAGGCACACAGTGGGGAAATAGACAGGGGTCAATTATAGTCTGACATGAACTGTAGGGTTACAACTGATGTCAGAGGCACACAGTGGGGAAATAGACAGGGGTCAATTATAGTCTGACATGAACTGTAGGGTTACAACTGATGTCAGAGGCACACAGTGGGGAAATAGACAGGGGTCAATTATAGTCTGACATGAACTGTAGGGTTACAACTGATGTCAGAGGCACACAGTGGGGAAATAGACAGGGGTCAATTATAGTCTGACATGAACTGTAGGGTTATAACTGATGTCAGAGGCACACAGTGGGGAAATAGACAGGGGTCAATTATAGTCTCACATGAACTGTAGAGTTATAATTAACTGATGTCAGAGGCACACAGTGGGGAAATAGACAGGGGTCAATTATAGTCTCACATGAACTGTAGGGTTACAACTGATGTCAGAGGCACACAGTGGGGAAATAGACAGGAGTCAATTATAGTCTGACATGAACTGTAGGGTTACAACTGATGTCAGAGGCACACAGTGGGGAAATAGACAGGAGTCAATTATAGTCTAACATGAACTGTAGGGTTATAACTGATGTCAGAGGCACACAGTGGGGAAATAGACAGGAGTCAATTATATTGAATCTAATTCATGCAAAACACTGTGGCACAAGACAGGATAAATTACATTATATTTTGATGGAGTGTACTGTTTGGCTGATCAAACACATATGTATATAAGCTTACAGCCCAACAATAACCTGAGGATTCTGAATTACTTGCCATTAACAAAAGCTGTGCAGTCCTTCCTGCAACAGGTTCCGCCCAGCCTCTCTCTGACAGCCGTGTAAAGGGTTTCCTCCAACACACGCCGGTCTGTGATCATTTGCTTTGTATTAAAAGTTGTAGTGGCACCCTGCAGACATAGCACACGAACATTTAAATCATCTTTAGGAAAACATCCAAATACTTATTACATATACGTGAAACAAAACATATGCCAGTTTTTTTCTAACTAAGTTAATACTGTATAGTGGTTGAATTTCGCGATATTCGCGCTTTGACTAATATATCTGCGAAATTCTAAACACCAGCAAAATTATCGAAAATGTTAACCACTTTTACGGACCTTATCACAACATGACGAAAACACTTAAACCCAAAGCTGTTATACAAGCTTAAATGAACTCAAATCAGATTATCACCGGACAACTGAGCAGTCCATGTAAAAACAACACTTACATATAAGTGGCCACAACATATTATTTGTGTACACAGTAGGTGATTTATTGATTACAGTTTACACCTACAAAGGTACATACACATTTGATTTTCTTTTGAGTGAAGTAACTGGCGGATAACGACGCTTGGGATCACTGTTTTCAAACGGTTTAACTGTATTTCCAGGTTTAACCCTTGAAAAGATGACATTCAAAATACTTTGCACAACCCATGAGATTTGGGTGCATAGCAAAATTTAAGCCCTGCGAATATGTACTGAATACGAAACCGCGAAATTTTGACCCCGCCAATTAGAGGCTCTATACAATAACCCTTAATTCAAAAAATATTGTTACTTTTGGATTTATGGATCTTTTGCACTCACAGCTCAATTGTTTTACACACTTGACCCCTGTGACCTTGAAAGATGAGCAATTTTATAACATCATTTATGTTGAAAACACAGCTTAATATTTTGACACATTTGACCCCTGTGACCTTGACAGTTGGTCAATATTATAACATCAATTATTTTGAAAACACAGCTTAATTGTTTTACCACATTTGACCCCTGTGACCTTGCAGGATTGGTCAATCAACATCATCACACCATTATCAGCATGCTACTGGCCAAATATGACACTAAAGCTGATCAATATTCAGAAGGAAGATGCATATAAGCTTACAGGCATCATAGCGGTGGATTGTATAGATATACAAGAGGCACAGAGAGCCTGTATCGCTCACCTGGATATCTAAGCAATCATGGCAAAATATTCTCAAAATGAGATCCAAGGGAATATGCCAGACCCCAAGGTCAATCCTTGTAGCATATCTGTATTAGATTTTTCATGCCCAGCAATTTCATGTATGGTTATGGGGTGGGGATCTCAACTGTTTCCAAGCTTTGACTCAGAAACTAGGTCCCTAGGGTTGTGGCCAGACCCCAGGATCAATTCTAATATCATGATTGCATTCGTCTCTTTTTGTCCAGCATTTGAATTTGTAGTTTTGGGGTTGGGATCTCAACCGTTTCAAAGTTATGACCCAGGGGTTAAGTCTGCAAGGGTGGGGCAGTTCCTGGGGTCAATTCTAATATCATGCCTGTATTCATCTCTTTATGTCCAACAACTGTATATATAGTTTTGGGGTTAGGATCTCAACTGTTTCAAAGTTATGACCCAGGGACTATGTCTCCAAGGGTGGGGCCATTTCCAAGTAATAAACATGTTTTGGCCCCAGCCCTTAGCCAGATTGGTCAGCCCCACCATTTGTACAATTTTGAATGAATACTTTTGAACAAATATGATTGATATCCAGTGCATAATTCTACAGAAGAAGTCGTTTGTAGTAATATAGCCAAATTCCCCGCTTTTGGCCCCGCCTCTCAGCCCTCCTGGGAGGTCAGCCACACCATTTGTACAATTTCGAATCAATGCCTTCCATGAATGCTTTTAAACAAATATGATTGATATCCAGTGCATAGTTCTACAAAAGAAATTGTTTGTAGCATTATAGCCAAATTGCCCCCTTTTGGCCCCGCCCCTCAGCCCCCTGGGGGGTCAGCCCCACCATTCGTACAATTTTGAATCCCCACCACCTAGGGATGCTTCCAGTCAAATTCAGTTAAATTCCAACCAGTGGTTAAGAAGAAGAAGTCGTTTAAAGTAATTGTTGACGTAAGTACGACAGATGACGGTCGACGGACTGTCGATGGACACCACGGTATGGCATAAGCTCACCTTGGTCCTTCGGACCCAGTGAGCTAATAATATATTTAAACTTGATGAAACAAGTTTTTACAACGGTGGATTGTACTATCGCGCTAGTGTTGCCATAGTGAAATACTGTATTAACTATCGGTAATAACTTTAGTTGGGTTTTTTGGGGAATATTTTGTTTCATTAACTGATTTAATATTTTGTTTCATTAACTGATTTTAAAGTGTTTTATGATGTTTGTCATTCAGGGTTGTGTTTTATCATCTTCAGTGTCTTGTATTCTTGAAAGAAGAAAAGATGCAACTTGATTTCATTAAGAAAAGATGAAATAAATAAAACTTAACTTGATTACCGATACAATATAATTATCTAGTCACTTAGTTTAGAAATAAATAAAAAATTCTGGGAAACACATTTCATTTGAACTTCCATTTTTGATTTTCATAGAAAATTTATCTAGCAGTGTGTTTTGAAGACAAATCAATCATGGTGTTTATTGTAGTACAGACCAATCACAGTGTTTATTATAGGACAGACCAATCACAGTGTTTATTATTGAATGTCAATAATACTATTGTGTTAGTTACTGACTTATTTAATCCGTATCAAGGTAACATGCTATTGTAACAGAATTTGACTGGGTTGATCGTCGGGACGATGTAGCTCTATTAGTTACAAGACCGTCCTCCTAAGAGTTGGGAGGGTGCCATGCTCAAATCTGGCCTGGCTGTGCATTTCTTTCTCTCCTCTCACACCATCATGGTAAAACTAGTGCAATACCTATACAGTAAAATGTATTGGTATTCAAAGAGGTAAACTGATGTTATTCATTTTAGTTTTAGTCTTAATATGATTAAATTATGAAGTTCTTGTGCTCCGTTTGTGACTTGATAATTCATCTTTATACAACTGTAGCAAGAATTTCATTAGTAGCGGAGACATCTTTATCAACTGTTAATTTCCATGCTACTCCGCCTTACCTTCACAGCGTCAGTGGCACTCGACTTCATGAGGTCTTCGTAGTAAATGTCATAGGCAGCATGTAACAGTTGAAGGTCTTCAACTCGCAGGAAATATTGAAAGTAAACAGTCACCCCCACCTCCAACTTGTCGGCCGTAAATACAGTAATGTCACTTAGTTCCACCTGTTGGGCGTCGGCTGGAAAGACTTTGAACTCGAAGTCTGGTCCTGTGAATAATCGCCCCGCTGTGTACACCTTATCTAGCACCACTGTGCCTGTAGACTTCTGACGAATGAATCCGTACTGTGGGGTAAATAATATCAAGGCTGGAATATGGTGATGTACAAAAACAGGTACAGCTTACTAAAGGGAGGTAATTTGCTAATGTAGCAGAGGTTATTAAAGGGAGATAAATCTGTTGATGTTAAACCTTTCACTAATGGGAAATGAATCTACTGAGGTTTCACAGTACAGATAGAAGATTTGGCCAGAAAAAATGGTATTTAACATATAAAAGGTAAGAATACACTTCATCGCCTTGGATAAAAAAAAATCTGATGTCTAAGATCAAAAAAAAATAATTCAGGTATGATAAGACTGTAGCACAAAGCTGAACAAATACCCCCACTCTTCTTAACCCTTTCACCACCGTAGACCACAATGGACTCATCCAGGTCAATGCATGGAAGAGTCTACTACAGTTACATAGGGGTGAAAGGGTTAAAGAAGACAGGACACTTTTACTGGCAAACATTTTAAAAATTAACTGTAATTGTCAAGAATTGTAAAAGAATTATTTCTGACAAAAGTGTTCACCACAGGCGGATCGAGGCCCTGATTTAGGTATAGCCCCTCTTTATTTGTTGTGGAGTACAATTAGTATAGGGGGAAAAAATCAAAACTTTCGAGTTCAGTATTATGTATATATCTATGCCAATGAGATAAACCTTTGATAAGTGGTTTGATATATCTCTGTTATAAGATAACATGTAATATTGTTTAATATGTATAATATAAACTTTATTTATTTTACAACATATGAAACAAGTCATTTCAACTTATATTTATCACTCTTGTTGGCCAGGATGTTAGTGTGCGGGGAGGAGGGGTCTTAGTGTGGGAGGAAACCAGAGTACCTGGAGAAAACCCATGTGGTTGGGCAGGTGACCCCATACTGCGCAACAGTAATATTGTTTTGATATGACAGATCTTTGTCTGTCTAGCTAAAGCTACCTATTTTTTTTATTTTATTTTAGAAAATGTCTGTAAGACATAAATGCCCCCGCTGCCATGTGAAATTAGTTTCAGTGTTCTATAAAAAGTTACAACCACTTTGATCTTGATACCCTGAAACATGCACACACACAAGGTACTACACTTAAAGTTGATAAGTTGATTTTATTTTAATATTCATATGTTTTTTTCTGTATGCTGTTACCATCCTGAAACACAAGGATGTCAGAGGTATACCCATACTTGACCTTTATATAAAGTTTGACCAAAATCTGTGAAAGAATGAAGTTGCCAAGTGTTTTATATAGCAACAGTGACCTTGGCCTTGACCTTGGAACCCTGAAACACAACAATGTCCGAAGTATACTCATACTTGAACTTTGCATAAAGTTTGACCAAAATCCATGAAATAATGAAGTTGCTAAGTGTTTACATTGAATCGGGACGGAATAGACATGGGCAACACTATATGNATTTGGGGGTTCATCAGGCAACTTAAAAGAAACCAAAGGTAGGCGAGCTAATAATGAAATAATAAATATGTAAGATCTACTGCTAGGCCTTTCTGCCCTCTAGGGCTTTTTCAGGCGGATTGATCCCTAGAAAGCAGAAAGGCCTAGCGGTAGATCTTACATATTTATTATTTTACTCTATCATATATATTGTTGACCAGCTAGCTAAATTGGTAAGAGTGATGGTATACCAATCTGAGGTCTAGGGTTCGAATCCTTTTCTAGTCCTGCTGATTTTTTTGGACTTAGTTCACAGGTCAGTTGTTATGTTTTGTTTATTTCATCTGTGTTATTTTTCATATACATGTAAGCCTCGCAAGGTATACTTTCCTCTTCAGCAACTATTTATCAAAGCTTACTTTTGCTGTATAAGGTTTTCACTATAAAGTTACAGATTTTGACAATGGTATGGTACAGTGGCTGATTGGGTCATTTCGTTGTTTTTTCTTTTCGAGAACTTAATTTTGTTTATTCTCCTCTTTTTGGAGCTAAAGAACGAGAATTAATTAAGGTTTGTTCATTTCGATTTTTCAGGAAAAAACCCCAAAAGAACATAATTAAGGTTTGTTGATTCTCATCTTTTCTGGGCAAAAAGACAAAACATCGAAATGGCACAAACGATACAGGATACAGCCACTGAAAAACCACCCCACCCGGGGGATCCTTCACTTAGACCTATATAGTACATACCTCATAGTACTCCAGATAGCTGAAGCTCATAGGCACCAGGATACATATAAGCAAAATGGCTATGGCTGAAACTACGATGATCGCCTTCCCATACACTGGAACCTCGCCCATCTTCGCTGCTTGTGGGTCACAGGTCAAGGGATCAGACTCTTGGAAAGGTCAAAGGTCAAGGGATCAGACTCTTGGAAAGGTCAAAGGTCAAAGATCAAGTCAAGTGATGTGGTTTTTTTTTCTTTTTTGGTATCAGAGTAAAGTCACATGGTAACAGGCATAGGGTAAATTGATCAGTCACAGGATCTGGGGAAAGTACCGTCAACAGCTAGGTCAGGTGTCTTTGGATAGGGACACTGAGTCTCTGAATTTAAAGCAATTTTGATGGGTCACAGGGAAACAGAATTGTCGGGGGTCAAGGTCACAGCTCACCAAATAGACACAGAAATCCAAACACCCTATAACAAGTAAACATCAGAGTTGTATTAGAATATCCAATGCTAGATCAAGTTTCTGAAAATATTCATATACACAAAAAGATTAAACCAAATATCAACTAGATATTGATGGTTCAACAAGATTATTAAAATTCGAGAATATGCTTTAATTATCAATTACATGACGTCACTGACGGCTCATTGCCTCTCACCTCAGTACACCCTCGAGTTCCAACACTATTTATACGTCTCTGACACAGATAATTCCCAGGTCCCTGTGTTTAGCCTGGGGTCTTTGACACAGCCAAATGTAAAAGACTGATATTCCGATTTCACTACTAAGCTCGAATAAGTAACTGCGCCATTGTTGTAGTGATCGTGGCAATATTAATGAGGATTGCGAAACACCCGAAATGGACACATATGCATTGTGATTGATAGGTAAACATTGTCACACATACCTAAATGTTTATCTATAGCTAGACAACGCCCGAAAACAATATATGTCGGTGTAGACGACCACGCATTACCTTTGAGCAAAGTTGCAGATGCTGACTGTTGGTAAGACAGTAAACTTCAATATCATCTGAATCAGTCGAGAATAATATGGCTTGGTACAGTAAATATTTCCCGTCGTCACAGAAGTCCCACGCTATAAATAGATCACACTAACCTGTATGTGACGGGTATATTGATCACAGCCGCTATAATACCCACCCTTGTTTATATAGATCGACCATTTAAGTCAGATTTCAAGACAAGAGGTCAATATGTATCATATTGTGATATTAACCATGATGTGATAATCTAAATACTGTGACAAATCTGTGATCATATGTGATATTTGTACTTGTATCATGCTTTTACCGAATAAATAGTATATTATATACACACACTGAACTAAGTCCGAGTGACAATAGTTAGCACGTATCTATCTAGAATATATGCATGAACAAATATTTCGCTCTAAAAATATTTTACGGCAAATAACCTAGCCAGGCATACAGAACGAGCTGGGGCATATCTGATAACAATGACAATTGTTTTATTCTCATAAACAATACAGTGTAGAGAATACATATATACAAATGGGTGGCAATAATACATGGTGGAACAGGATGGGCATTAGTATTGTAAATTAATCATGTCATTTATATCGGTAATAAATTTAGCCAATGATGTCAATTCATGTTGTGTTACATAATTGAATAAATGTATGATATTTAAATGTGTTCGGTCTTTCATAATAATATCTGTACATATGCTTTCGCCTATTATTGAGAATTGGTTGATGTGTACATGTAAACAGATAATGAAATTCGTCGCCAATTTCTCTTAAATAACATAAACTACATAATCTATTTTCACGTGGCGAAACGGTCTCAGCTTTCCGAGACCGTCGCGTAACAATCGCTTTTTACCGGTATTTTCATTTTCCCATCAAAAATGTTATCTTGGATTTCGAATGAAAATCATATGTATTCCCAACTTTTCGTTGATCAGGTTTGCATGTTATATGTTTAGCGGCCTCTATGGCGTGTCAAACGTTTTATTGCACATATATTTACAATTATTGAATACAAATATAAAATTTCGAACATAAATTAAAAAATATTGAATATTGCAACGATTGACAAGCCATAGGCCTCCGATCGTCGCTATAAACGAAACTTGTTCAACTTTTAAAACAGATAAAGTGACTTAAATTCTTATAAGAACAACTCGGTGTATTTATAATGACGTTTTGGATGAAAAGACATTACATTTTCAGAGGGTATAAAGGCGATCTTATCTCTTTAAGAGGAGATTATCTGAGTCCGTGGCTGAACCAAAGGATTTTCTCACTAAACTCCAAGTACGGTGCTCAATTGCTACATTCCGTCATTTTTATTGATCTCTGATTGATTAGGGTGCTTGGATAATGAACGACTGTAATGAATTTTATGCTGTTAAATTTCCCATTCAAGACTATGATAATATCTGTTACGCCAACCATGTTCATATACTTAACGAACGCGTTCGCTTCGACATCTGTATGAATGGTTAAACTTAACTTTTTTTAAGTAATAATCAGACATCATAAAAAGTGCCGTGTTTGAAATATCTGTCATTGCAAGAATCGAAAAGTGACGTGGCACAGATCCCCACCCCAGGTCCGTTGCATCCTCGATATCCAGGGGTTTCGCTTACTTTCGCTCTCTACACCCCAGGAATATGTCATGGCAAAATTGAAGGCACGAAGATAGCTGTTTGATTGGTCTCAGGTTATAAAAACTGACCAATCGCTACTCTGATACCTGTCATTTGAAGATTACAAAGGAGAGTCGCCCTTCTTTAAAGCCTGTCGACTTTTACCGTTACGTGACCGCGAGATTCTTTTGATGTACATCAAAGGATCGAACTAGTCTTCAACAAGGTGGCGCACATCGAGCCTTCAATTTTGCCATGACATATTCCAGGGGTGTAGAGAGCGAACGTGAGCGTAACCCCTGGATATCGAGGATGGATCCGTTGGGGAAATAACACACATGTGCAGGCCTGGCTACGCGTGATGATGCGTTCATAGCGTGATAAATACAGTTTTTTCTGTTAGGTCCCAAGGTTAACGCCAAGGTTAATATTTCTAAATTAAAGGCACAGGGCTTTCTTGTCTTGCACACGTATTCTTTTTAATTTCCCTTCTATCGACAGGCTTTTGTTGTAGCACAATCCACTAGCATCATATAATATCGGCCGCGTTGGGACATATTTCCGCTTCAATTGCATGTTCTGGATATAAGCAGCTTAGATAAGGATATAGCATCAATTATCATCGAAGGTAAAACATATATGACGTAATTAAATCTAGAAACCGACCGAGATGAGAGAAACATGTATGAAGAGTCCAGCCTTGAACTCGACAGATGAAAGTCAGAAACGAGGCAAATAATGCTGAACCATGCTAAGCATATTATATTCTTTGTGAGACAAGTTCTCCCTCTGCAATATTCTTAGAAGTGGTGTATATATTTATTATGTGTTAAATTCCTTGGATTGCATAAAAAAAAATAAAAAAATATTCAAGTTTTATGACTGGGAATGAAAAAAAACACGGGTTGCTGCTCAAGTTGAGTAGAAGTTATTGGACCGGTGCATTTGTTTGTCAATTCCAATCGTATTTCTACATAATGTAAAGAAATGGGTGCGGTGCGCCTACCTTAATTTGACTCCTTTTTTTAATCAATTGTTTTGTGTTGTATATAGGTGCTCATCAAATTTTCTAAAGATCAATTTAATCATAACAAGTATATTATTTACAGTCACTATTTAACAAATTATGTAGAAAAAAAAACCATTTCCATTTAGATAGCATCCAACACACCGTTTGCCTCAGGAGGAACTCATTTCATCATTAAAATTGTAAAAATAAATAAATCATTTATATGTATTTAGTCTTTAAATATTATCTACACAAGTAAGTGACGACGTAATATATCATACATGTATAAGTAGCCAAAAAGCTCACATAACGAACGCACGGTCGAAGCTTCTCCTATCGGGTTGAACTTGTGACGTCACAGACGCTGAGCCAAAGGTGTGTTTTTCAGATAAATCACAATATCTCGGAAACGGAGTCAACTACGACGTTCGCACTTTCTTAGTCTTTTATTGTATAATATGAAGTATTTTCATAGCTTGATATAGAAAAACGTTCAGGGTACACATTAACTGCTATAGTCTAAGATCAGAGACGTCTCTGCTAAGATCGTCAAAGTTGTAAATGTTTCCTCAAGACCCAAATTATCTATGTAACGCCAAATTAACAAATATTCAAATAATTGAAGATAGGTACAATTAATTGAAGATGGGTACAAATAATTGAAAATAGGTACAATTGTAATTGAAGATAGCTACAATTAATTGAAGATAGGTAAAAATAATTGAAGATAGGTACAAATAATTGAAGATAGGTGCAATTAATTGAAGATATGTACAAAAAATTGAAGATAGATACAAATAATTGAAGATAGGTACAAATAATTGAAGATAGGTACAAATAATTGAAGATAGGTTCAATTCAATTATACCTATCTTTAATAATTAAAGAAAGGTACAATTATGCGTACCTATCTCCACTGAATTGAATTGAACCTATCTTCAAATGAATCAGAGACGTATATATTGATATATTATGTAATATATACGTCTCTAATTGAACTGAACCTAGGTACAAATGAATTGAACCTAGGTACAAATACAACATATTCTCAACTGAATTGAACCTACCTCCAATTGAATTGAACCTATCTTCAATTATTTGAAGATATGTAAAATTAATATATATTAAAATAATTTCACCTATCTTCAAATAATTGAAGATAGTAAAGATAGGTACAATTAAATTGAAGATAGGTTTAATTCGTCATATTTGAACCTATCTTAAATTGAATTGTACCATTGATATTCAATAGAAACACTGAGGAAAGCCAGTATAGTAGTATATATGTCCCTGGTCAGACGAACCGTGTTAATAAAACGGGACCCGAGAATTTGTTACAGCTGTATTTGGACCTTATTTAACTTAGGTGTTCAGTGTAATTTTACACGTTTAGGGGTTCAGACCAACTGAAATCGGTAAAAATACCACCCCAATGATAATTATGATATCAAATTCTCGGTTCCCTGTGTTTTAGGTCGAACAATTTCCGAGATTTATGTTTATTCTGAAGGAAAAGTTTTGTTTACACTGTAAAGTAAATGTTAACCGGGGACCATCACTTGATGTACCCGCTATGATTTAGCACGGACTTAGATAAAAAGGACCCGGTGCGAATCCGGAATATTGGCACGGTTTTTCGGTGAGAGTTGTCGGCCTTTGTTGATCATGTGACATCACAGCTTTAAACGAGGACATTGCATTTTTCATGGCGGCAATGTTGTTACAAGAACCAGTGATACAGGTGACGTACTCGGAATTATGGATGTTTTGTGGATTAATTTTGATTCATAGAGATTCGACATATATTCTTTTACTGAGAAAATTATCGACAGGCTTCAATTTCGCCCCAACCTGTCAGAAAACTCATGTTCGCTGAAGCCACTTTTTGACACAACCTGTTTCTCTGTTGTACTCGTATATTCAGGAAATGTGTGATGTTCTTCAATGACCAGAAGTCGAGAGGGGTTGCACAAGAGCTTACTAAGTTGCTTACTTTGTAAAGTTGTAAACCAGCTTAGAGTGGGATTAATAATCTCATTAATAGTTGCTATGCACACGAGTCCATTTGGTCCTGTCTGCATCGGTTCTTGCCGATGTTGTGGTACGATTTTGTTTTGTTGTGATCGTAATAATCGCAACATACATATCGTAAGCATGAATAAGAACCAGTCCGCCTGGTATATAATTACTATATCAATAATTTTGATAGGTAACTAGGTAACACCACAATTACAACGATGCATATATAGAGGGGTGGGGGAGGGGGG